>NC_138747.1:18965526-19273026 GCF_965113295.1 Leuciscus leuciscus | reverse complement strand
CATATGGAAGCAGATTAGTCTCAAATATAATTCACGCAAAAAACATGATTCACAAATGCGTAGACAATTTCACATGCATGAAACCTAATTCACGTGCACAAAAAAAAAATCCATGTTCGTGAAAAAAAATATATATTCACAAAAAGCAATTCACATGCGCAAAATAAAATTATATACTCATAAAATACATTTCACAAATGCAAAACACAATTCGTAGATATACAACTGTGCACAAAAACCTTTGAATGTTTAAAATGTACGAGTGTATTCTTGCATTTGAATGTGCAAATCGTCATTCACTTACGAATCGCCTTAGATATGTGTGTGTGTGTTTTTGAGACTTTGCTGGCAGCATAACACTCGTAACACAGAGCAGTCGTACTCTTTAGCCAATCAGATTTAAGCTTATCAATCGACCAATCAGTATCACGTGAGGGCGGGCCTACCTACATGTTACGTCATCAGCTTTCGACCAGTTCATGGCTGAGCAGAGGTAAGTGCAGTTAATCGTTCATTTCTGTGTTAACTGAAGTTAAAGAAGTTTGAGATCAGTTGAAGCAATAGTTTATGAACTATTAACTGATGTAAGCAAGTGTTGTTGTAATCAGATGTCCCATATCGTGTCAAAAATGAAGAAGAATGATGCTTGTTCTGTTGTATTTTAGCTGAAGGTACAGACAGCTCTCACAGCTACAATCACGCTAATGATTGCAAAACAATCATCTGTGGTCAATACCCATCGAGATTGTTCTTTAAATAGTGAATAGACCTATTTTAATGAGCAACCAGTGTTTTTTGCCATTTGTGTATGATGTTAAATTATTATTAACACTTGTTTCCCTGCATTTTATCAGGATTACTCACCTTTGGTGTGACATCTGGATAGCAGTCACGAACATCTTAATTCATGTTTTTTCTTTATTCTCTTTTATACTTTTTTATTTATTTTTTATTTATGTCTTAATTGGTAACAGTTTATTAAAACGTTTCATTAGTTAACATGAACTAATAATGAACTGCACGTGAACAGCCTTTATTATTTTTTGTTAATGTTAACATTTACTAATACTTCATTAAAATCTTGTTAACATTATTAAATGCACTGTAAACTAACAATGAACAGCTGTATTTTTAACTAATGTTAATAAAGATTAACAAACACAGCAACAAATGTATTGCTCATGGTTAATACATGAACTAATGTTAAATTGTACCATATTGTAGAGTGTTAGCAATATATTCAACATGCATTTCCTTATGTTTTGTGCTGTATTGTCATTGCAAGGTTTTTAAATAAGGTTTTTTATTGTCATCTTAAGGTCTCAGGACAATATTGTGAAGCATTAATTTTACTTTGCCTAGTAAAATAGGCAAATCTGATTTTATGCTGATGAGACAAAGGTACTTATCATAGAGAGGCAATTAAGATTATGCGACTAAGATTACTCAGTAAACTCTATTCAAATACCATCACTTAATTTCCCACGTCCTCTGTCTGACTCTGCAACTCTTGTACTATAGGGTTTTAGTACTTTAAATATCAGGACAAAATCTTATATGTCCTAACAGAGAGGTCTACTGATGACCGGACTGAACACAATTCATTTTTTAACTTTTCACTTGATGTATTGCACTTATATTTATATACTCTAAAAGCAAAGTACACTCTGACTGGATCTCACAACTCCTGAAGAGACGTATATTTCTCTGTACTGAATATTGTGCTTCACAGTTTAGACTGTCAGTTCATGATCTTCATATGTAACAGGAACATTAATCATGATCAAGTCATTTTATATATTTTATTCCCAAAGGATTCAGAAACTTCAAATTGAACTATGTCTGAATCTTTTAATTCTTACAAGAACATTTAATAATGCATGCATAGCCAGGCTTTATTCCTAAAGCGTGTACATATAGTCCGCAGGAGACAAATTAATACAGTAACAATGCATCACTTTCAACCACTTGTTGAAACAACTGTCAAAATGGATGGCTTGCAACATGACTGTTTTCAATGAATTACAGTAGAAATGGTAAGACCACAGTACTGGTTGTCTGCAACTTCATACATCATCTGTCTTGGAAATCTGAAACAATAAAACTACATAATATATGCAGATCAAAACATGTCTCCTATATATGCACGTCATTACATACATTATCATAGGTTGAATGTGTGGTGGACAGGACATGAAAATCCATCAATACTAAAAATAAATGTTTATATTCACATGTGGACTAAACAGCAGTTAATAAACTATTGCTTCAAATGATCTCTAACTTCTAAACACAGAAATGAACGATTAACTGCACTTACCTCTGCTCAGCCATGAACTGGTCGAAAGCTGATGACGTAACATGTAGGTAGGCCCGCCCTCACGTGATACTGATTGGTCGATTGATAAGCTTAAATCTGATTGGCTAAAGAGTACGACTGCTCTGTGTTACGAGTGTTATGCTGCCAGCAAAGTCTCAAAAACACACACACACATATCTAAGGCGATTCGTACGTGAATGACGATTTGCACATTCAAATGCAAGGATACACTCGTACATTTTAAACATTCAAAGGTTTTTGTGCACAGTTGTATATCTACGAATTGTGTTTTGCATTTGTGAAATGTATTTTATGAGTATATAATTTTATTTTGCGCATGTGAATTGCTTTTTGTGAATATATTTTTTTTTCACGCACGTGGATTTTTTTTTTGTGTTCACGTGAATTAGGTTTCATGCATGTGAAATTGTCTACGCATTTGTGAATCATGTTTTTTGCGTGAATTATATTTGAGACTAATCTGCTTCCATAAAAACACTATATATAAATAAAAACATGTTCTAGAAACAAACTTTGTTGCCTAAAGGTCCAGTTCAGATGCTTGCGTGACCATTGTAGGCGCTTTGGATGGTGGACAGGGATCATCTTAGGCACTCTGATTGGTCTGCGGCTACACAGCCCCATACGCAGCAGAGTGCGATGCACTGTGTTGTGGCACATTCGTCCCATAACCATCTTTAAAATTTTGTATGTCTTGTGCCACAGTAGATCTTCTGTTGGCTCGGACCAGACGGGATAGCCTTCGTTGCCCTCGTGCATCGATGAGCCTTGGGTGCCCAACACCCTGTCGCCGGTTTGTATAGTTTGTCCCTCCTCCACTATAACAAGCACCGTCCTTCAGATGAGACGTTAAACCGAGGTCCTGACCCTCTGTGGTCATTAAAAATCCCATGGCACTTTTCGTAAAGAGTGGTGGTGTAACCCGGTGTCCTGGCCAAATTCCATTGGCCTTCATCAATCATGGCCTCCTAATAATAATCTGCATGCTTGCAATTGACTCTATCACACTCTCTCCTCTCCACCTGTAGCTGGTGTGTGGTGAGCGCACTGGCGCCGTTGTACTGTGGCTTTGGATGTACAGTAGTAGATAGTAAAGCGCCATATAAATGCTTCATTCATTCAAAACAGCTGTGCTGCTTAATATTTTTGTGGAAACCATGATACATTTATGGGGGTTCTTTGATGTATGAAAGTTCAAAAGAACAGCGTTCGTATCATTTATAAATGTCTTTAGTGTAACTTTTGATCAATTTGAATGCATCCTTGCTGAATTAAAGTAATTATAGTTTATAAAGTTATAAATATGGATATTTTTCTTACAAAAACAATTTTCTTCACTTCATGGCCTTTATTAATCCACTGGAGCCGTATGGATTACTTTTATGATGGATGGATGCGTTTTTTGGAGCTTCAAAAATTCAGGCTCTACTCACTCCCATTATGGAAGCTTGGAAGAGCCAGGATATTTTTTTAATATAACTATATCATTTTTTTAATATAATTGTGTTTGGCTGCAAAAAGAAAATCATATACACCTATATTGGCTTGAGGGTGAGTAAATTATGGTATCATTTTAATTTTTGGGTGAACTATCACTTTAATTTCTTTTTAAAAAAATCGAACTGTCCAAAATTTTTGATGTGTAGAGTACAAACTGTAACTCCATTACTAAAAACACCAATAAGCAGCTTCATACATAGACATAATGAGAATCCAGAATGTACGTCAGTGACCACAACAAAGCTTTAACTGCTGAGAATCATACACTGTTCTCAGAACTGGGTTATTTCCAGTACTATGTCTCAGGTGCACTTTAAAGGAAATAATAAGAAAAGAAAAGAAAAGAAAAAGACACCATAACTGACAGCACCTGGCTGAACAGAAGACACATGCAGCAGTTAGAGGAAGTTTGTTAAGGGTTGTTTATTTGTCATTACTCGTCACGCACAAGTCCAGACAAGTCTATAGTGACGTTTTGTCACACTCCAGGATTCTTGTTTCAAAGAACATGCCATTTCTGTATGTGGACTCTGTATCATTGTCATTTAATGTGCTCTCTGTCGTGTGGAAAGGCTCTGGCAGTTGTAGCGTCTGTCCTCTGTAACTAGGATTTGGATAGCAACAGGATTTCATAGAGCTCAAGTCAGTAACTTCACCCTCCTCGTCTACCTCGTCTTCCTCCTCAAAGACGACAAAGCAGCCTTGCAGTAAAGTGCTCTGTTCAGGAATCACGTTTTCACTGGGTTTGCTGAGATCTTGACGCTGCAAGAGAACAAATTCATGCACTTCCTCTGTCTGTCTCAGGTCCTGCAACACAAACATTTTCTCATTTGGAATGACATGCTCTGATGAATCATGCACATTAAGATCAATTTAATTGCAAATATACCCTCCATTTATTTTGCTTCACTTTTCATTAGTAGGTCAACTCTATAATTTGTTAATCAGTTCTGTGAGAGAATTTTGCAAAATTGCTTTTCTCGGTCTGGTAGTTGCTTTTGAGGTACGTCACTGCAAATGCACTGATGTGACGTTGATGTGGTTGATATTTTTACCTCACCACAGTTTTTTTTTTGCTAACTGTGATGGAAGATTTAGAATGTGGGTCATTATAATGTGTAGCATAATCAATCATGCCCTTTTTAAATATTGAGGTTGTTTCATTGGAAATAGGTTTCAATTCTTCAGCAGTTTGTGTTGCTAACCTGATCTTGCAGACATCTGATTTCTGATGTATCAATCACAGGACTGGGTACTTTAGGTATCAACTTACTCCTAAATCTGCAAAGCAAAAAGACAGTTAAAGAAAGGTTTTAGTTAAATACATTTACATATAGCAGATGGTGCAAGTCTCTCTCCCTCCCTCCCTCTCTCTCTCTCCCTCTCCCTCTCCCGTAAAGTTGTAATATTTTGAGAATCAAGTGAAAATTAGGAGAATAAAGTTGCAGAAATGCAAGATAAAAGTCATAATATTTTGAGAATAAAGTGAAAATTTGAATAAAGTATAAGATTAAAGTTGTAATATTTTGATAATCAAGTAAAAATTAAGAGAGTAAAGTCGCAGAAATGCAAGATAAAAGTTGTAATATTTTAAGAATAAAGTCAAATTAATGGACCAACAGTAGATTAAAGTTGTAATATTTTGTAAATAGTCAAAATTACCAAAACAGTCACTGAATTATGAGAATAAAGTTGTGATATTTTAAGAAGAAAGTGAAAATGAGAATAAAGTGGCAGAAATACGAGATAAATCGTAATATTTTGAGAATAAAGTCAAAATTACCTGAACAAAGTCATAGTATTACAAGATTATAGTTGCAATATTTTCAGAATAAAGTCAAAATTATGACAACAAAGTCATAATATTCCTTAAAATTACGAGAATGAAGTAGTAGAAAAACGAGATTAAAGTTTCAATATTTTGAGAATAAAGTCAAAATTACGAGAATACATTTGTAGCATTATGAGAATAAAGTAATAAAGTTGTTATATTTTGAGAATGAAGTGAAAATTTCAAGAATTGTGCCGTAACAATATGTGATTTAAGTTCAATGTGATAAAAACACATTCAAGAGTCAATGTAATTAAAAAAAGTAAATAAATAAAGTCAGATTATTATTATTATTATTATTTTTTAAACAGTGTTCCTGAAACCATGGGCTTTATTTTTAATTTTTTATCTATGCACTACCAATAAAGCTACAGGTTATGTACAATATAACACAATAACATATCTTGGTGATCAGTCAGTTCATCTGTGATAATCTCACCTCCTGACAACAACAGAGCAGATTATAGTACACAAGAGGGCAACCACACAGACGATCAGGATGGTCTGGTCCTGCCATGATAAGCCTGAATGAAAGGACAGAACACATTTGCTGTTGGCAGGTATATTCTCACACTTCATTGTGTTTACTTCACACAAAAGCAGATAAAGGTGTCAGTTCTGCATAATCATTTCTCATTCTGAAATGACTGTTTTAGTACCCATTTCTTCGGAGTGTGTTTCAAAGTTCACCGTTGAGTTCGGCCCTTTACCAGCCATTGTTTCTCCGGCTATAGAAACGGTGTAAGAGACCCCTGGGTGGAGGTTCTTGATCTTGAAGCTGGTTTCATTTGCTTGGACTTCATGGAGTGCTGAAGCAAGAGGAACGGTGTTATAAACAATTTGTTTATAATAGATTATTTTGTTGGCTATACCAGTAAAAAACTTGTATCTGCAGTTGTGACTTACATTTATATTTACATTTATGCATTTGGCAGATGCTTTTATCCAAAGCGACTTACATTGCGTTATCCTATACATTTATACATAGGTGTATAGTGACTAAAATGTAGTGACTTAAAGGTTTCATAGCAAATAGATGATCAGTAAAACTACAAACTTTCGCCTTACTCGTGTTTCCCTGTCCTGAAATCCAAATGAGATAATGCAGTAGAAATCCTCGCTGCTCCACCACAGGAATGGAAAGCCAACTCACCACAGCTGATTCATGTGTCACATTAGAAATATTCACATTCCCTGGACCTTTAATAGGTGCTGAAACAAATGCAAACATGCCATTGTGAAAACTAGAGATCATTCTGGATTATATCTTATATTGTGGTCTTCATGTTTCAATAACCTAAATAGACTAAACAAGGGATGCATGACATACCAGTACCATATCGGTTATTTACGGAGCCCCGGCCTAAAGGGAAATGGTGATGAAAAAATATAAGATGGGAGGGACAATTATTTCTCAATTTGTGAACGCAAAAGCATTGAAATATAATGTTCCTTCTTATCTCATTATTTTTCCACCACCATGTCCCTTTAGGGCAGGGTCCCTCAAATCTGGTCCTGGAGGGCCACTGCCCTGCAGAGTTTAGTTCCAACCCTAATCAAACACACCTGAACAAGCTAGTCAAGGTCTTCAGAGTCATAGATATCATATAATAAAGGCTAGATGTCTTAAGGCGGAGTCACTTCCGGCATCACCGTCGTCCATCTTGCCACAGGGAAGCTGTGAATTAAGGTGAGTGATCAGCACGCACACAAATCCTCTTATCTCGCTGAAATCTTGACGGATTTACAAACGGTTTGGTTTCTTACAAACGTTATTAACGTGGCTATAATTCTTTCATATGGAAGTCCATTGTTATAATTATTCATATGTATGCAGTGTCATAACTACATCTCTGACGTTTATAACAAACCAAACCGTTTGAAAATCGGTAGAAAATTTAGCAAGTTATGGTGATTTAAAAGTACATGCACCATGTTACGAGTGAGCGAGCACCCTGTGGTAAGATGGCCGCCGTGTGCGGACGTCGAGCTCCATTGGCCAGCAGCGTGCACGAGACATCTAGCCTTTATTATATGATATCTATGTTCAGAGTTACTAGAAAATTGCAGGTAAGTGAGAACGATCATGGTTTGAGCTAAACTCTGCAGGACAGTAGAAAATCCAGGGCTGGATTTGAGGAACCCTGCTTTAGGGGCACCATAGTCATTGGCCAACACATCGTCCAATATAGGATATTTAATAGTGCAATTAACCATAATTTTTCATTTAGCTGTCATCTAACGCATACTTAAAGGGAACCTATTATGCCCCTTTTTACAAGATGCCCCCAGAATGTGTCTGTGAAGTTTCAGCTCAAAATACCCCATAAACTGTAAATGCCCATTTTTGAGTGGAAGAAAAAACATGTTGTTTTCGAGCATGTATCTTTAAATGCAAATGAGCTGCTGCTTTCCAGAAGAGGGCGGAGCCACTACAGCTTGTGTTTCTGACACTCTGCCAAAAACAACATCTGCTTGGTTTTGATTATCATCTCTATCGCGGTCACTCTCACATGACATTGCAGTTCTTCATCATCATGAAAGTTTATTATCTGCATGCATTTTAAAGGAGAACTCTGTAACTCTAGCGAACTCTAGTCACTTCTTCGCTGATTTTCCCTTTTGTTGTCGCATGTTTTCCCCACGAGCTCCCCCTACAGCTGTGGGGGGGCGTATATTTCACAACACAGTCGTAAAAAACTCACTTGCGGCGGCCTCCTCCCCCTCTCTACCGCTGCTCATGTGCGTTTGTTTTGATCGGAGCAAGCCAACTGTATCGCGTGGAGCTATGTCTACCGAGGTGAGTAATCTGGTAATACATCATACATGCGTGTGTGTTTATGTCGAATTGCCGTAAAGCAATTTGTGTTTCGCGCTCGTTCTCGTTCTAGTTCTCGCTTCTCACGAGACTTCCAATTTCACTTTGCCGGGACGGCAGTGCGCAAGTTGCAAGGTTGGTTTTCCGCCTGGGAACGCTGGGGGGAGCGGGGAAAGTCACCAATATCACCAGAACAGGTTGTTTAACCATCCAAATGATTTCTAGACAGTTTTATTAAGTTAAAAAAGTTACCAAGTTCTCCTTTAAAGCCAAATCAGTCTAAATTTCTGATATATAGTATTCTGAGCGCACACATCCGAAGCATGCGCACAGATGGCTGGATGTCAGATGGAGCATTATGTGAGTATTAATCTAAGTTCTTTTTTCACATCTTATTGCGTTTAAACTGTCAAATACACGGTTATGTCAAAAACACACAAAGTTCACATAAACACTGTCGGTTATGTCTGTGAACGTAAACAGCAAGTAAAGAAATCGCATGTACAGTGGGGAGAACAAGTTTTTGATACACTGCCGACTTTGCAGGTTTTCCCACTTACAAAGCATGTAGAAGTCTGTATTTTTTTATCATAGGTACTCTTCAACTGTGAGTGACGGAATCTAAAACAAAAATCGTATGATTTTTAAGTAATTAATTTGCATTTTATTGCATGACATAAGTATTTGATCACCTATCAACCAGTAATAATTCCGGCTCTCACAGACCTGTTAGTTTTTCTTTAAGAAGCCCTCCTGTTCTCCACTCATTACCTGTATTAACTGCACCTGTTTGAACTCATTACCTGTACAAAAGACACCTGTCCACACACTCAATCAAACACACTCCAACCTCTCCACAATGGCCAAAACCAGAGAGCTGTGTAAGGACATCAGGGATAAAATTGTAGACCTGCACAAGGCTGGGATGGGCTACAGGACAATAGGCAAGCAGCTTGGTGAGAAGGCAACAACTGTTGGCGCAATTATTAGAAAATGGAAGAAGTTCAAGATGACGGTCAATCTCCCTCGGTCTGGGGCATCATGCAAGATCTCACCTCGTGGGGGATCAATGATCATGAGGAAGGTGAGGGATCAGCCCAGAACTACACGGTAGGACCTGGTCAATGACCTGAAGAGAGCTGGGACCACAGTCTCAAAGAAAACCATTAGTAACACACTACGCCATCGTGGATTAAAATCCTGCAGCGCACACAAGGTCCCCCTGCTCAAGCCAGCGCATGTCCAGGTCCGTCTGAAGTTTGTCAATGACCATCTGGATGATCCAGAGGAGGAATGGGAGAAGGTCATGTGGTCTGATGAGACAAAAATAGAGCTTTTTGGTCTAAACTCCACTCGCCGTGTTTGGAGGAAGAAGAAGGATGAGTACAACCCCAAGAACACCATCCCAACTGTGAAGCATGGAGGTGGAAACATCATTCTTTGGGGATGCTTTTCTGCAAAGGGGACAGGACGACTGCACCGTATTGAGGGGAGGATGGATGGGGCCATGTATCGCGAGATCTTGGCCAACAACCTCCTTCCCTCAGTAAGAGCATTGAAGATGGGTTGTGGCTGGGTCTTCCAGCATGACAACGATCCGAAACACACAGCCAGGGCAACTAAGGAGTGGCTCCGTAAAAAGCATCTCAAGGTCCTGGAGTGGCCTAGCCAGTCTCCAGACCTGAACCCAATAGAAAATCTTTGGAGGGAGCTGAAAGTCCGTATTGCCCAGCGACAGCCCCGAAACCTGAAGGATCTGGAGAAGGTCTGTATGGAGGAGTGGGCCAAAATCCCTGCTGCAGTGTGTGCAAACCTGGTCAAGAACTACAGGAAACATATATGATCTCTGTAATTGCAAACAAAGGTTTCTGTACCAAATATTAAGTTCTGCTTTTCTGATGTATCAAATACTTATGTCATGCAATAAAATGCAAATTAATTACTTAAAAATCATACAATGTGATTTTCTGGATTTTTGACTTTAGATTTTAGATTTTAGATTCCGTCACTCACTAATTACAAATAAAATAAAAATGATGAAGACCAGTTTATTCACTTTAGATCTTTAAGACATGTAAAACATCCGCGTTTGCGCAACGCATTAGGCCTACTACAGGGTTCATTTTCAAAACATAAATGTAAGAAACTTATCCAAGATGATTATGACGATGAGTACTATTATTTAACTGAAGTTATGATTACAAATGCTTTTATTTGAATGTATATTTATCCGCCGGGATGATAGAATTGACGTCATTACGTGATGACGTAAAAGAACTGGTGAAACCGGTTCATTGAAACAAACTGTCTGAAAGAACCGGTTCGCGGAAAAGAACCGGACTTCCCATCACTACTGTGTACAGCTCACTCAGGCCGGGGATATGCTAATAGGGCAGAGTCTGTCAGCAGTTGTGGGCGGGGCCTAAACATTTGTGGTATCACAAAAGCTATATCTGCAAACAGCTTGTTCTGAGACACTGCTAATGATTTATGGGGATTAAAAAAGAGGAGTGGGTGGATATTTACCATTACAGGGTGGTTGTGTACACACTGCAGACACACATTTATGTTCAAACACCATGTAAAAGTGAATTTTGCATAATAGGTCCCCTTTAAAGATAATCTTTAAAAACACTAATAATTTAACAACACACTGTTAAATATAATTTTATCAAATCTCACAATACTGTACATTCTAATGATTTACTTGATTTATTTTAGTTTTTAGACAATTATTGTAATTTAGACCATTTTAATATCAACCATTTATTGATCATAACAAAAAGTTATCAGCTTATTGATAACAGACAGAACCTTATCGCCACATTCTAAGTCTGAACGTACCTCCCTGTTCTGAGTAAAAAGGACACATATCAACAGTTTGAAGATGTTTCTTTCTCATGATGTGAAGAAAGTAATAATGACGTACAAACTTCTCCACCCCTGTAATTAAAACCAGAGATACGAATTAGCATGCGCAGCACATGTTAATATGACACATGAACATAGTGCTCTACATTGGATGAATGATTTATCTCTACCTTTTTCAATATCCTTGAACGAATTTTTGCCTGAGCTGTTTACTGTACTTGGTCGGGTCTCACCGTTTTCCAGCTTGTACCATTCTAAGCAGGTAAGATAATCCTGGGTGATATTAGAGGGCTTGTCACAATCTGAAAATTAAAAAAAGTTTCCATTGTATCGTTTTTTTCCCCCCCAAATTTTTGTTACATGAGTCATTTATGACTTAAGACTTTAGGACCCCCTTCACCAAAAAAACCCACACTTTTCACTTCCTTCCTGCTGTAAGCGCACACACTCAGATATTCATTCACATACAGTACATGAAAACCCAAGCTAACACACTCACAGTTCACACTTGCAGCACACTTACTGTTCAGATGTTTCACAGCGGGAATGATGATCTCCCGTGGAGGTGAACTTCCAACCTTGTTTGTTGCAATAATGGAAATCCTGGCCTCTGAATATGTTATTGAGGTTTTATAGGTTCGATCCAAAGTTGGCTTTTCCTTTCTCTTGGGTTTTTCACAAGGCCAAACATTGACGCTCAGCTTGTACCATACACCCCCAACAGACTCTTCAGCAGATGGTTCCTAAAGAAATCACATTGGAGCATCATTCAAATCAAATTTTATTCATCTTACACCAACAAACAGAAACATTTCTGATGTCCAATGTTCTTCTTATACTTACATCCCAGGTGAGATTAATATGCCTGGTCCCATTCGTCCATTGTTCTACAAGTGGGCGTACAAGAGGGAGGCTGATTTCTGCAGAGAGGTGTTACATTTGTTAACCAAATATTTTCAGATGCTTTCACTTATTAAAAACTTCTTATTTGCACTGTATTGGCAGAGACAGCTGAAATCGAACCTAAGGGAACATCCACCACTGGGCTCCAGTCACTCCAGAGAGTTTGTAGTGAGTCTTTACATAGACGTGGCTGCAGTTTGGCCTGCCGTCTCAGTTGGATCTGGTAGATCGTCTGTTTCTGTAGATGTAGCTTGTAGGAATCTATAGACATTCATCTCAGTCAGTTTGAATGTTTTGGACATGAATCATTTAAAGGGGTCATACATAATCATAAAAAAATGTCCACACCACAAACAATGTATTTAGTTTAACTAAAAGTAATTTAGCTTTTCATTCCTATTTTCCAACATTTCTATGACCTTTAGAACCGTTGTTTGTTGCTGTACCTTTAAGAATCCATGTAAATACAGTCAATGTATTTGTCAAATTGTTAAAGACTCAAAGGATCAGAGACAGAGACTGCATAAAAAAACTGACCTCTGAAAGGATTTGCAGAGCAGTAGGTCCTACACAAATCCACGTTTGACAAATGTTCTCACATTTTACTGTTAAACTTTTTATACTGTTAAAACTGTTAAAGGAACACTCCACCGTTTTTTGAAATAGGGCTTATTCACTTTCTTTCCTACATTTAGATAGGTGGGCAAATGCATTTTTGTCTCAGTGCATGCATTGTTTTAGTTTGACAGGGTCGGCGCTAGCTTAGCTTAGCACAATGAATGGAATCCTTTGTTGCCAGCTAGCATGTCCTGAGTAAAAGTGATATAAATTTTTTTTAAAACCCACCTAATTACTGCTTGTGGCCTGCGTATTCACAACAAGTACAAATAGTGATGCAGATTAACACTAGGCGATTTCCTAGGCAGATATTGACTTATATATTAAGGACTATATTAGGGGGAAGCACAGGCGAAGCACTGCTACTTGGGCGTGATATCTCTGCGCCCAAGAAGCAGTGCTTCACCTGTGCATCCCCCTAATATAGTCCCAAGTCAATATCTGCATAGGAAATCGTCTAGTGTTAATCTGCATCGCTATTTGTACTTGTTGTGAATATGCAGGCCACAAGAAGTAATTAGGTGGGTTTTTAATTTTTTTTATATCACTTTTACTTAGGACATGCTAGCTGGCAACAAAGGATTCCATTCATTATGCTAAGCTAAGCTAGCGCTGACCCTGTCAAACTAAAACAATGCATGCACTGAGACAAAAATGCATTTGCCCACCTATCTAAATGTAGGAAAGAAGGTGAATAAGCCCTATTTCAAAAAACGGTGGAGTGTTCCTTTAAACGTTTTTTATGAGCAGTGCATGATCTAATGTATTCCCTAATCCAATGCACTTGACTTGATCTTCAGTTGAATTAGTAGAAAATAAGCTCTACTAATAGAGTAAGTTTAACTGCTTCAAGAACAGCAATGTTACTACCTCGCAACTGAGAAATGTCATGTAGCTTTTCAGTTGAAAAAAGTATATTTGATAAAGTCTCAGGGCTGTGTGTGTGTGTGTGTGTGTGTGTGTGTGTGTGTGTGTGTGTGTGTGTGTGTGTGTGTGTGTGTGTGTGTGTGTGTGTGTGTTTTTATGGGAGAGAGGGAGAAAGAACATGCTATCCATAGATAATTAAGCGTAATGTTGTAGTGAAAACCTTGGAATTTTATTTTTTTAATCATATTGTTTGCTATACTGTATCTCTTTTCTATACTGTATCTCTTTGCTTGGTCAATGTCTTTATGGGTTTTGGTTCTTTTGCTGCTGTAGGCTGTAAGGACCTTTGAAATAACTTAACTCAGCGAAGTCATATGGAGTTGTAATGCAGTCAAGGCCTGTATGGAACTACTTTAACTGTGTGGTTACTGGAAAATAATTGCACACCATAGAATGTGCATCAACCAATTAGAATCAAGCATTCAACAGTAACAACTGTCATAACACAGAAGGATGCAACACAGGTAATATCCAAATAACGAGTTTTTGTTTTTGCCAGACATTTGCAAGTTTAGCAGACAATTGAAGCAGGTGAGAAACTGAGAAATTGGTAGTTGTAGAAGGAATGGCAGTTGATAACAGTCTTATCTTTTGCAGATGCAGAGTGTTGGAGATGGTGGACCGGATGGCTGAAGCGGAAGGCAGACAACTGAAGACTAAAGGGTGAATCGTACAGGTAAGTGGTTCAGGTTTGAACGACGAGACCAGACAGAGTGAACTGGGGTTTGATTGCTTAAATTAGTGATACACCGATCATGATTTTTCATGGCCAATTCCGATACCGTTTTTTTACAAGCATACTGGCCGATTCCGATAAGAATTTTCTTTAAGCAACAAACAAGAAAGAATATAAGTATACATAAACCAGATGTTTATTTGGTATTTAACAGGCCAAACTGACTTTTGGCTGTTGAAAACAATAACTGAACCATCTGAAATGAACAGCAGTAACTGCACAGTAAGCACATTCAGTACAAACATAGATGGTACTGACATTTAGCATCAGCATTTAGCTTTTGTTTTCAAATTGGGTTGAACTTGAAACTACATAAAACTGGCCTTAAATGAAAACATTAACTACAACCATGTGAAATTAAAGGCAACAACCGCATAGTTCACTACATAACACACATTCAACAATCCAAACAAAGGTGTTTGGCTATTTAATCAGCATTTGTTTTGTTTTTAAATTCGGTGTAAGGAAAAAAGGACTTTACCAGTGAAACTAAATAAACCAAAATAAATTATTCTAAAATGTTAAATCTAATGTTTAGTGCAACGAGTAAAGCAAAGATGCTACAGCATGTGCTTTTTAAATCAAATTAAGTCAAAGTAATTTTAACATAAAATAAAAGTGATCATCCTATACAGAACTGACGTTTACTTTTACTTTTCAAAAGTGCATGCAAGTTCTTCTTTACAAAAAGCAGCATTTCAGCTTTTTCACATGTTAGTCTGTTTCGTTTCTCATGCAACACGTGAGAAGCTGAGCTGAACAAACGTTCTCTGTCTACACTAGTGCAGGGCGTGGACAGGTACTCTCGTGCAACTTCAGCAAGCGCAGGAGTTCGACAGTACACTAACGGCTGTTCTTTTCTTGGTATCTGTGCCTCAGACAGGCACCTCTGCATTTCCAGTACAATGCTTCCACACAAATTACATTTTGTATACAAAGTAATCTGCGCTACTTCTGGAAAAAGCGGCCGAAAAAAATATTAGAAACCGGTTCAGATTTATTGCCGGTCAATCGGTGCATCCCTAGCTTAAATGCGGTACCGGCAGGATGGGTAGCTCAGGGGGGCCATGTCGGAGCAGGTAGCTCAGGGGGCTACCGTGGCTCGGTCACAATGGCTGGAGATGTATGGCAACCATCCCCCCCCCCCAAAAAAAATTTATTGGGAGGAGCTATAGACTCATGAACTGTAGAGGATTCTGGAGCTGGTCTCTGGTCGGGGGCTGGAGTCATCACTGGACTCTGGTCGGGGGCTGGAGCCAGCGTGTGTGCAGCCCACACGCATAAAATGGCCGTGGCCATAATTGTCAGCGCTGCATTCTCACGAGCTGACTCTAGGGCTGGAACAGGCTCTGGAATTTCCCTCACAGGAACAGACTGGTGAATTTCTCTCACTGGAACAGACTGGTTAATCTTCCTCACGGGAACAGACTGGTGAATTTCTCTCACTGGCACAGACTGGGAAATTTCTCTCACAGGAACAGACTCATGGCTGGAGCGGGTTCTGGGGCTGGAGTGGCTAAGATGGTCCCGATGTTAAGGGATGTGGAGGGTTTGGCTGCAGGCTTGGGGTGAGTTGGAGTGCCCAAATGCTTTCGGGATGTTACTGGATGAGGGTTTTAATGATTCTCTTCAACTTCTTCCACCAAGAAATCAGAACCATTTTGCCAAATGATGAAATTAATGGAATCGACTAATAGTGAATCACAATGACCAGGAGACAGGAACCGAATTACCTCATCATCCAGTCCCATCTAAAAGCAGGCATTGAGGGTAGTGTTGCTCCAACTCACCAGATGGGAGGAGCCTAAAAACTCCTCCACATACCACTCTAGAGGACAACCATCTTGACGGAGAGAGAGATGATCTTCAGCAATTTTGTTTGTCTTTGTGGTTTGGTCTTCTGTCATGACACAGAAGGATGCATATCCAAATAAGTTTATTTGCAGGTTTGGCAGACAATTGAAGTAAGCTGGTGAGAAATGGGTAGTTGAAGAAGGAGTGGCAGTGGATAACAGTCTTATCTGTTGGAGATGGTGAACCGGGTGGCTGAAGCTGAAGACGGCGTTTGTCGTACAGGTAAGTAATTCAGGTTTGAACGACAAGACCAGACAGAGTGAACTGGGGTTTGAATGGTTAAATGGAGTGGAGCTGATGACGGTAAATGATCGCAGGTGTGGCTGATTGTGAAGTGTGTACAGGTGTGAGTCAGGACAGGAGAGATTATTGGAAATGTAGTGTAGAGGTGACCGGTAATGGGGAAGTGACTGGACTGGTGACTGAGGATTGTGACAACAACATTTAAAACTTGAGTTCTGAAAATTACAGAATGTTTTCAGAGTACACTGAATTATTTTATTTAAAATTTGATTCTAATTTTATTTCTCGTGACATGACCCCTTTTAACCCTTTAAACCTTTGTTATTTTTTGAACATTGCATTTAAAAAAAAAAAATGTGTGTGTGTGTGTGTGTGTCATTAACTTCTTTTTTTTTTAAATGCAAGGACAAATCAATGTATCATTCAGATGACCTTATTTCTGCACTTTATAAACAGAGTAAGGAGTCTAACCTTGGGTAACCTTGCTGTCCTCAGTTTCAAATGTCTCCTATAATTGCAGAACACATCATGTTAACAAAATAACAGATTCACTTCAGTATATGAAAATATCAGATTTTCTGAAATGTCTTACATTCTGCCATTCAGAGCTTCTCTCCCTCCATCTGATCTCGTATTTAACACTTTTGTTATCCTTTGGTTTGTCCAGTTTGAGAGACAGGGTTCCAGGAGACCTTTTCATTCTGGTAATTTGAGGTGCACTGTATTTGACTGTTGACAACATAAGAGTGAAACGTTAGGGGTTACATGCCATGCAAAATGTTATGCTATGTTAAATAATGTTATGTTAAATAATGTATTAATTAATTATAATAATATACCATATTACCATATCATATACCAATTTATGAGAAAAATGCAACAACTTTAGAATCCCACCATATAAACTGTCAGAAAATAGCAGTTTGAATAGATCTCTTAGACTGGGTTCTTACCCAAGCATTCAAGGATGACTGAGATTTTGCTAGAATTACAGGTGAGATTGCCCACTTGTGTTTGTACCCATATGTCCATATTTCTTGATGTGATTCCTAGTTCCTCCAAGAGAATATATTTCTCTGAATGATCGCCAGAGTTCGCACACATAATCAAACTTTTCTTTTCACTGTCCCTGTGCACACCAGGAATTGAGAGTTAGATTCATGCAGACTGACATACATAATCAAGCCTCTGTATCTGTTATTTAGTATAGTATTGCAATAATAAACACATTGTGGCAACTCAATTTAATCTGTTCATCATATAAAGCAATCAAGTCTCTTCATATCACTAAGAGATTAGTTTTATAATCTCTTTATGAACTTTTTGAAGCGACAAATCGGGAATTATGTAGACTGTCAATGGAGGGTCAGATTTAATTTAAAATATCTTTATTTGTGTTTTGAAGATGAAAAAAAATCGTACGGGTTTGGAACAGTGTGAGGGTGAGTACTTGATGGCCATTTTTTTTATTTTTGGGTGAACTAACCCTTTAACTTTCAAAAATAATTTCACTCTAAGAAATATTACTGGAGTATAAAGTTTGACAACTAGCCCCGGTCTCCCAAGTACTGATTTGTTTCCCAATATGTGGCACATTCTTTAACTTTACAATGTTTCATAACTATAAAGACAATGAGATTTGTTCATGTTACTTTTTAATGTTTTGGTTAAACTTACCTTATAAAAAGAGTGTGTGTCTGATTCTCCTTAGGGTTTCTCTTTTCCCATTTACACATAAAGTCCTCTTCTGGCAAAGTTGAATTTTTGTAACACCATGGACTAGTTGTAGGTATACATCCTGCTGCTTTAAAAACATTTACATCATGGAAAAACAAAATCTGTAAGTTTGACTGTAGTAACTCACCTGATCCCAGCAAATACGTTTCTTAAAGAAGTTTATTATGTTGATCACAAAAACAGTAAAAACAGTAATATTGTGAAACACTATTACAATTGAAACACATTGTTTTCTATTTTAATTTAGTTTTCTATTTTGATTTAAAAAATGTAATTTAATCGTGTGCAACAAAGATGAATTTTCATCATCATTTCTCCAGTCGTCAGTATCACATGATCCTTCAGAAATTCTAAAATGCTGATTTGGTGCTCAAGAAACATATATTATATTATTATCAATGTTGAAAAGAGTTTTTGCTGCCTAATATTTTTGTGAAAACCATGATACACTGTATTTAAAAGTTTGGGGTAATTTTTTTTTTTTTTAAAGGAAGTCAAAATGAGTCAACAATGCATTAAATCGATCATAAGTGAGAGTAAAGACTTTTACGTTGTTACAAAAGATTCCTATTTCAAATAAATGTTGTTCTTTTAAATTTTCTATTCATCAAATAATCCGAAAAAAGAAAATTACGGTTTTCACATAAATATTGAGCAGCAAAACCCCTTTTTAACATTGATAATAATAAACATTATTAATACAATCACCAATAACAATTGACAATAATTGCATCAAATCAGCATATTAGAATGATTTCTGAAGGATCATGTGACACTTAAGACTGGAGTAATGATGCTGAAAATTCAGTTTTGCCATCACAGGAATAAAATACATTTTTAAATATATTCAAATAGAAAACGTTATTTTAAATTGTAATAATATTTCACAATATTGTTTTTAAAAACTACTGTTTTTACTGTATATGTTTGATGAAATGCAGGCTTGGTGAGAGCAAGAGACACAGAGTCCTCTTGAAATTGTAATTATCACAAACATTTGACTACACACAAAGTATTTGGCTTTCTAAATCAGATTGATGTTATAGTAAACACCTAAAAGAGCAACTACTTGAATTTGTTTACATCCTGTGGTTTTATAGTTGTTTAATGGTGGTTTAGGCAAATGGTGACTGGGTCACAGCTCTGATAAAATCTACACACCATCACAATCTTCTGAAATCTACATTGCTACCATACATTGCTACCATAAAGTCTATCAAGCTGATCTCAATATCATCTTCCTCTGTCTGCGGTGTTGTGTATGTGCCGTTCGCGCTGATAACATCAGCAAACATACCTTCAGTCAGACTGACAGAAACAACAAGCAACAGCACAGCCACTCTCATCCCCATCGCTTCTCGTGTTCGGAAAGGTCCTCACTCAGACATGGCGAATACACAGGTAGTTCAAGACGATCTTTGTACCCTGAGTTCACATTAAAAATCGTTGGGTTGGAAGTCATCTGGACTAGACACATGAGGCGTTAGTCTGATATGTATGAACTTCTCATGTGTCTTTCTGGGGCAGAATAAGGTGCAAACTACTGCATCACCACAAACCACAACACGAGAGCAGCAGGGGAAGCTCATCTCACTTCATGAGAATTAGCAGCTTGGTTGCCTGCTACACCCCTGTTTTGTACCTTCACTTTCAAACATGAACATGCGAGATGGAGATGCTACATGGGTTCTATTTACAAATTAAATCATAAACCTAATTGTACAAACCTATTGAGATCGCTTTCCAACAAAATCATCATTTAACCCGACGTGGGTGGCTTTTAGTAAAGTGCTTTAGAGTAATCAGGATTTGACTCCTGAAACTGACTCCATTTTTACATCCTCATTTCAAATGTAGCACACTACATTTTCATTTACACACACTTCCTTGAAAACTTTTCATGAACTTAGAATTTAAATACTTAAAAACAATGTGAATACTTTACACTTGAGTCAGACAATGACAAAAAATCCCCTTTCACTCATTCATCACCGCAATGAAACTTTTAATGATGCCTCATAATGCATCATGCCAACTATTAAAAATGTTTTGTTTTGTTTTGTTGTCTGTTCTCTGAAATCTTTGCTTAGTCTGTCTTTATGTTTCTTAAGACTGATTTATTTATGCATTTTAGTGTTAGTTCTTGGGTCATCTATGCTGGTTTCTGTTAAGTGATTAGTGCGATTTAGTTTCACTTCTTTATAGGTGTGTTTGTGGGTGAGATGAATAGGAAGGCTTCAATAACCGCACTCTGTATGCGGCCAGTATTACAAAGATATCAATTGCTTCCTTAGGTTATTAATAGTAACTGTGTAGCTAAGCAGTGGTGGTACATTGAGTGTTCGTCTGAGAGAACTTTCCAACTTCACTAACGTTCTTTTAGAACTCATGCAAATTTAGATTGAAAGTAGATCACAAAAACATGCTTTTATGTCTTGTTTATGACTGCACATTTTTTAAAAAGGTCACTGAAAGGTTTCCTGGAAATGGTGAAATCCATTTCCTCTGACGTTGACTCTTGTTCAAATGTCAAAAAAAGTGATTCACTTGTAAAAAAATTCCTTAACAAATAAATAAATAAATAAAAATAGAAAAAAAGAAAAGAAAAAAAACTGTATGTTCCTGGTTACTTGTTTCACTTTCACATTAAGTGAAGGTTCCCATCATGCACTGCGTTCAGTATTATATAAACTAAGAGAAAGTTCATTTAAATAATCAAATGAGTTAAAGTAAATTCACTGTCATTCACAAATTCTCTCCCGTGGCCTCATGGGATAGTAAAGTGTCAATCGAACGCACACTTAGAATCTCGCTGGATGTAGTTAGGACGTCCGGGTTGTTTTTGCCTACTCTTTTATGAGTGCTGTGTTCGCAATGAGTGCGAATTGCACAGCTTTTGTCACATACTGTTTTTCACCTACTTTATAGTAAAGAAGTACAGTATGCGATTTTGGATGCAGCCACAGTCATTGGATGCATCTCAATCAGCTCCCTAGCTCCCAAGCTCATGAATCAGTACGAATCCAGGTACTGGTACTGTCTTGCGATGGGTTTATGCTGACATATATTTTAAAAAGTGTTTTCTTTTCAAATCTTCTATCGCATGTCATAATTGAGTTGGCACATGCATTATATGTTTCGTGCTTCAGTAATGTGACATAATTCTGGTAAGGGAGCATAGTGAGTGTCGATGCTCCCTGTTTTTTGTGGTGCATTGTGGGATTTTTTAGGGCGCGAATATAACAGACGTAAGTCAGTAAGAGGTGTGTGTGTGTGTGTGTGTGTGTGTGTGTGTGTGTGTGTGTGTGTGTGTGTGTGTGTGTGTGTGTGTGTGTGTGTGTGTGTGTGTGTGTGTGTGTGTGTGTGTGTGTGTGTGTGTGTGTGTGTGTGTGTGTGTGTGTGTGTGTAAACCTCACTCCCCTGGCCTCAAAGAGGCATATAGCGTCTGCGGTGTTTAGCATCCTTGTTAGCGCAGCCGCCTCCCACATCGGAGACCCCGGTTGGAATCGATTAGGACCGATTACATTTGGTGCCGTGACCCAGATGGGAGTGAGATTTAGGGGGGTGAGTGTAACAGACGTAGGCCAGTAAGAGCTGTGCGTGTAAACCTCACTCCCCTGGCTTCAAGAGGCACTAGCGGCTGTTGTTTTTAGCTTTTTTGTTAGCGCGCCCGCCTCCCACGGTGAAGACCCCGGTTCGAATCCCTCTCGGAGCGGGTCGAGTAGGACCGGTTACACGAATGTTACACAGTGCAATGGATTGATTTAGCAATTGAGACAGCCTTTAAAATGGCCGACTCCCTGATCAGTGCCCTGACTATTGAACTAGGGATCTGATTGAGATCCACCCATTGTCTGGCCTTGTTTGTGTTTGCGTTAGTGTTGTTGAAGGATTACAGACTCACCTTCTCATTTATGTTTTGTGCCAGAAGGATTTAAAAGTGTTTGCTTCTCTTGTAGTGTTATATCTCCTGGGCTATTAAAGATAAGTGACTGTATTGCTCAAGTATTTTCTTAAAAGGATTATAATCTTACCTCAAGTCTTGTTCCCGTCTCAGTTATCCTGCTCCTTGTGTTGTTAATATTGAAGAAATGTAGTACTCTGGTGTTTTGTGGACTTTTGTATTTGTAAGTATGTACCTGTTTATGTCCCTGTATGCTCTCACAAACTGTTCCACAGAGTATCTCTACATTCATGTTTACGTTTAAAAACTGTGTGCACTGCCTATGCATGAACCTGCATACTCAACTGCATTGTCATCCAGTCTTGCATTAAACTCCCACTCCTAGGATCATCTCTATTTCCTGTAGTGTTGTGTTACAATCTTACAATATATTAAACACAATGTAGGCTACAATGTGTTTTGTTTATGATTTGTTTACATTATCATGGGGAAAAACAAGCCTATAACCTTTTTTTTGTAAACTAAAACAATCTCAAAAGTTGCTAGTATTGATGTATTATATTGGTGTTTATGTATATTTTGCACATTGCTGAAAATGCTTAATCAACTTAATCAAACTTAATAAAAAAATGATTTATTTAATTTCGAATAACCTACATTTGGTGTTAATTACTGAATAAGATGACGAAAAATCATATGATATTTGTCATAATTTCATGGTCAACAATTAGATTTCTCTGACTTTCAGATATATGTCGCCATCTCGTGTTCAAAATGTGTATTGATCATAACAATAAATCTAGATCTACCTTTATAAAACTAAAAAATAGTAATGTAAAACTATTACTAAACAAAATGTAGGCCTAATAGGTTAACCAGCTAAAAGTATTTTAGATATTCACAATGTGATTTTTCTGTTGTTACAAGCAAAAATATAAAAACATAACAGTGAAATGATTAACATTTAATACTTGTGTTGAGTGGCTAAAACTTTTTCCTTTCATCATAAGATTTGTCAAGATTCTATTAATATTAAAAGCATGTATGTGAATGATGATGCATGCATAAGAATCTGTGGTCATGCTGCAATTACTCATATTCCACTGTTTCAGTATTATACCACCACACATATATATATTATATTTTTTAATTAAAAAACAGAAGTTGTTACAGTTAGTCATTCTCTGTGTTAGCTGAGTTCACTTTTGTTTATCACCGATTTATAATCAGCAAAAAAGAGAGGGAGAGGAGAAGGTAGGTCCTCATCTCCATGGTAACTGAGAGACCTCAGCTCTCTTATTTTGCGGTGTACCAAGTCCTCAACACAAATTGAAAGAGAGCAGAAAGGAAAGCTTCAAAATATTTACCATAATTTCTGTTGATGTAAATATCAAAGCCAAGTGCATATTGGAACTCTTACTTTCTTCTATTACATATTTGTCAGAGGATTTAAACTATACTGTTTACAAGGATGTGCATGCGTAGAGTTAGCTCATTGCATTGATGTCAACATTTGCAATCAGGAAGCAGTACTTCTGGTATATGTGCAAAATGCAAGTCTGCACTCCTGCTTGTGCAGCCAGAAGCCAATGCAATCTGCTGATTGGTCAAGAGCTGCCCTGACCATGAAAACTGAAATCATTCATTTCATGCCATGGTATCAAGATAAAATATCTAATAGATACTGAAATGACAATATTCCAATTTTAGTAACAATTCATTAGCTATTTATTCATTAGTTTCTTGTAGTTATCTATATTTCTAGTCAGATACGAGTAACGATTTTTGGTTTAAATTTAACTATAAAGCTAGCTTTCTAACTATTCATTACATGTGACAGGTAAAAAAAAAGCAAATGGTAAGATAAGAAGTATTAACAACGGACATGGATACTACCTTAGGTACAAGTGTAACGGAGGCCAAAGACTGCAGTCTTTGTTAGCGTACCCGCCTCCAGTGTAGGACTGGTGACCCAGGTGGGATTGAGATTTAGAGTTTAGGGGGGTGAGTGTAACAGAGGCCAGAAGGAGCTGTGTGAGTAAACGTCACTCCCCTCTGGCCTCAAGAGGTGCACTAGCGACTGACGCTAGAGACTGCGGTCTTTGTTAGCGCACCCACCTCCAGTGCAGACGCCAGTTCGAGTCCCATTCAGAGTGTGGTGGGTAGGACTGGAAGGGTGACATGGTGTCATGACCCGGATGGGATTGAGGTTTAAGGGGGTGAGTGTAACGGAGGCCAGCTAGTAGAAGCTGTGCGAGTAAACGTCACTCCCCTGGCCTCAAGAGCTGCACTAGCGACTGACGCTAGAGATTGTGGTCTTTACCGCCCTTGTTAGCGCACCCACCTCCAGTGCAGACGCTAGTTCAGGTCCCGCTCAGAGTGTGGCTGGTAAGACTGGAAGGGTGACATGGTGCCATGACCCGGGTGGGACTGAGGTTTAGGGGGGTGAGTGTAACGGAGGCCAGCTAGTAGAAGCTGTGCGAGTAAACGTCACTCCCCTGGCCTCAAGAGCTGCACTAGCAACTGACGTTAGAGACTGTGGTCTTTAGCGTCCTTGTTAGCGCACCCACCTCCCATGCCAGAGACGCCAGATTGAGCGGACGAGTAGGACAGGGTTACATTGGTGCCGTGACTCGGATGGGTCTATTGGAACAATTGCCTGCATAGGTAACAGCATAAACGATTTTTGTATACATAAGCTGCATCTGAAATTGTGTACTTCCCTACTATATAGTAGGTGAAAAACAGTATGTGACAAATGAAGTTTACCAATTCACTTACTTGCTAAAAGTACCCGGGTGACCTACTTCTTCTGGTGAGATTCTGAGTGCACATACAATGGACACTTTACAATCCCACGAGGTCACGGACCGTGAGGATTTGTGAATGGCAGTGAAGTGACATAATTGGATGATGAAATGATGCATGATGAATGTAGTACGTCCGGATTACATTCATATTACACAAACTCATATTATAGAACATACTTTTTTAGCAGTCGTGAAGTAACTACTTACTTATTCAAAATAAGTATCTAACTTAGGCTACTCAAGAGAGTATGCAATTTTGGACACAGCCTCTAGTTGAATGCTAGATAGGCTGTAATTTAATTTGAGAATTCAGCAGTGTTACCAGTAACAATGGAATACTGTGTGGTGTACCAAAGGAGTGCATTGTATGACTAATTGAAAAGATACTATCAGATCACTTACTATAAAAATAGAATAACTAGCCTGGTAAAAACAAAACTGATAAGAGTTATAGTTTTAAATAATGTAAAAGGTCTTGCCAAAAGCTTGCGGACTTGGTCAAAAGCTGCCCTAATGCCATGAAAACTATAATAAGCTATCAAGGTAAAATGTCTTTCGGGGGTTTTAGTGTTGTTGTTTTTTTTCAACCGCACGTTTTTGAAACACACCTCCTCTGACTCCGAGCATGCAATCACATGGGAGATGTGACCGCACCATTCAATCTCTATCATCTCTCACTCCACTTTCGCTTAGAAGCATGACATCACTTCAACTAAAAGTGTTCCTTGAGAATCTGTCTATTTTAATGGAGTATCTGCACTAGTACAACAGAAAACCCCACGCTGTCGTTTGGCAGATGTTAAACGACGATGTGTAAACAGTGGGCACTTTGTGTGTTCTCGCGTGAGATCTGAGACAAGGTTTATTTTCACCTGATCGTGCTTCAAGGGCTTCTTAAAGATGAAGAGGAGAGACAAGCTGAAAATTCCCTCCCTCACTTTAGAGTAAGCTCAAATATTCTTTTCGTTATTCAAATGTTGGTGATGAATTATTTACTCGCGATGGGGGAAACCCCTCTCGGAACTGTTGTGAGAGACGAGCCGACAGCCACAACAGCGAAATTTTACAAAATAATCAAACGTTTATTAATTTCTCTTCGATTTCGGTGTGTTCTTTATGTTTGATATTGATGTAAATTAAACAGTCAAATAAAAGTAGCGAAGTATCTGTGGCGCGCGATATGTCATTTAGTGTTTGCTGTACGGAAGAAAATACTGCGCTGTAGGATATGGGACACACTACGATTCAATATTAAGCGGCAAATGTGTTTACATTAAAGGTTAAAATACTCCATTATGGATTAAATGTTTGTTGTTTTTAGCGAGAAACAATTCCTTTTGTTTCATGCGCAGTATCCAACCACACAGAAAGGATTGTGTTTTTAGACCTAAAAGTCTGTAAGTTAAATATTCTGTATGATTTAGAACAACCTATGTTTATTTGTTCATGGCTTCTTCAGCTTTATGTTTGTACACTGTTGGAATTAAAAATTATTCAGTAAAACTGTTATCTGGTTAATTAACTGTAATATCTTTACAAAAGAAAAGTTATAAAACATTTAATTGCACAAATTACATGTAACTTTACAGTAATTAAAAAAAAATATATATATGTTCATCGACATATTTATAAATTACTGTATTAAATGAAAATGTATATACTTATATATATACACACACACACATATATATACTGTATATATATATATATATATATATAATGTATATATATATATATACACAGAATACTTTTACAGTAAAAAGAAATTAAGAAAAAATACAAGTCGCCTTACAATTTACAGTGTAAACCCAACACGATCTCATGAAAGTGCGTATCTTTACGACAAATTTTATTTCTCGTGCCATTTATTCGCCAAAAATGGTGTTTGCATGCATATGCTATGCACTGTAAACCCCTTGGTTAGGATTAGGGGTGTGTAGTGCGTGTGTATTACACGCCATAAAGTGCATGCACGCGAAAACTGCGTATCATATGCACTGCGTATCATATTGGTGAATAAATTGCACGAGAAATCAAATTAGTGGTATAGAAACACACTTTCATGAGATCGGGCTGGAAAAACAGTAAAAAATGTGATGCAAAATGCTTCCATATAATTTTAGTTTTTTTTAAAATCTTATATTTCTTAGCATTTAATTTTTTTGGGTGGTTACATTGTATGTTGTTTAGTTAATGTTTATTGCATTATCCTATTATGTTTGTTTGTATGGCACTGTGCACTCTCTATACAAGTATTTGGCGGACTATGGATAGGCCCACTTGTTGTTACCGTATTTGAATTAGTCATTTTTAGAAACCACGGTTTTTACAGTACAATTGAACAATATTGTACATTGCCATTGCCTACTAGTCAGATTATATGGAATCGTCTTCACTACAGTGACTTTTTATTGGAATCATTCCACATCACGTTTAATAGAGGGTTGCAGATGTGCTTTCTATATTGAACTCTATAATCACACGTTCAGGATCCTACTATGATTGAGCTTTTTAGTTCTGACACTCTCCTTATCGCATCCGTATCGTTCTCGCAATGTTTTTCTGCTTTTCTGACACTTGCTTCTGCCTGCCTTCAACATGATCACTGCAGCTTTCCAACCCTGTCCTCCCACTCTGGGCTTGGAGTGAATATAGCCGACCCCACAACCCACTGCATTTTCAATCCCAGTGTGTAGGAGCCCACATCCGAAGCCTTCCTTCAGCAAAAGCATATCCAAATATGATTGAGGATTACTGCTGATTTGTAGGGATTTTCTGCTTTGGGTTCCAAAAGCACTGCATCGGATCTGTGAGAAGATACAAAGCTGTTTGAATTGTGTGTTTTATCGAACACTGCGTATTCTGAAGGCAAATGAAACAGAGAATGGTTGAAAGCGGCATAACATCAGATTGTTGAGCGCAGGGGGGTAGTATTCACAGTTGGGTCGTCTCCAGTTTTCTCTCTTCACCATGACAACATCTTCACACTTCCACAGCGCTTGTTGCTATCTGTTGCGGTGAGAATATACAAACTGCCAGATGGTGGCAGCCCTATTTGTACAGTCACACATATTTAACGTTCCAGTTAGCTTTTAGGTCACCTTTGTTATACAAATTTGTTATACAAACCAAAGTTCATCAAAGTTTGACCGGAGCACTTAAGGGAATATTTTAGAACGGCCAGTACTAAAACAGCAAATTACCCTCATCAAGGTCAGACTAATCAATACCTGTCTAAACTGGCTTCTGCTAACAACATGCCTCATGTCTGTTTTGATTTGCTCCATTCAGTCTGACATGTAAATACCTGTCGGGTTAGCCTGAATGTGTTTTAGGCTACTCAGCTGATGACAACATTGAATGGCATGGAGGAAGCATGAGAAATTGTGCTTCCAGCAGTTAATGGCCTTATCTTGATGCCACTAATGCATTTTGTGGAACTGAAATTCATGGTGGCAGTAAACAGTAAATTACTTTGAAGGTCACACATTAAAGTAATTTACTGAACTTTATCACTGGAAAACACCTGTCGCCTGCAGGACCAGACTGAAAACTGTTGGCAAAAACAGTGGAAATTTGAGATGATATGCTTGTATATAGCTAGAACCCTACTAATAATCCAATCCATATGCTGTTAGATCTCTGATTCATGATCTCTGAATCATGTGGCATGTATGTTCATCATACATGATGCATTCCATCTCATTGCCTGACATTTTCCATCAGGATAACTGCTGCTTCTGGAAATAATTAATTATTTAAAGATGCTGTTAGTGATGTTTGACATCCTAACCTTTGTCAGACTTCTGGTACGAGTATGGGTTCAACGATGTTTACACGAAATGATAATAACTTTTTGCTTTGCGTTTTTCGTGTACAGGCGACAATGTTTTCAATACGATCACGTTCAGACAAATCCGCAAAAACAACAAAAAACACTGTATTCTGCTGCCAGGCCAGTAGTGGGCGATGTCACTTTTTAATACACATGCGCATGACATCACCATTGTCAGAAATCCACGCTTTTGTAGTTTACACGGAGACGGTAATGATGGGTCATTCATGAACGATACGTTCATTGCGTCTGTCACGTGACAAATGAACGAAAGACTCGGAAGGTAAAGTAATTATTTATGTTCCCTGTAAATTATGTTTGACTGCATTATAATGATTTCTTAATTCAGTATAACATTTTAAAGTATAGCATTTAAAGCCACTTAAATGAACGAAATGACTCGAAAAAAGATTCGTTCATTTCGATGAACGAGATCAAACAAGAGAGTCAATAAAATTATCCGAACTTCCCATCACTAGGAGACGATAATGGTATCCTTTTCAAAAACTTTGAAACCCTTTTTCAAAAGTTTGCATATTCAGCCCCCAAAACGCCGTTGACATATAAATGAATGGCCAAAACGGATAAAAAGTTTTACAATTTTAGGGTACGTTTACACGACAATAATATACAAAAAACGGAAAAGTTTTTCTTTTGCGTACAGAATGACAGCATTATCAAAATGAAGTCGTTCACATGTATCCGCAAAAACAACGAAAACTGCTGTATTATGCATGCTAGACCAGTAGTTGTACACGTACTACGCATGCGCATGACGTCACCACTTTCACAAATGAGCGTTTTTGTTGTTTAGACAGAGATGATAATGGTAGTGTTTTCAAAAACGTGCACTTTCGTGTAAATGAACGGCCAAAACGCATCATTTTTTTTCCTGTTTTTAGTTGTAAACCTGTTCTGTAAATGGCCCCTTAGTTGAAAACAGTGTCGTTTAAATGACCCCTAAAATAGACCGTTTTCATCAATTCATCCACACGCCCTCTGTCCAAAACCAGACCCTCAAAGACATATCAGCACACAGAAGAACTTCCGGTTGCTGATTGGCTAAAAAAGTCCAGGCCACGCTCCGATTTTTCTTTTACTGTTTACAAAACCTGTCACAAAGACAAATGTGATTTCTCAGGACACCTATTTGAGTGATACACTACCTTTCAAAAGTTTGGGATTAATACGAATTAATACTTTTATTCAGCAAGGACATATTAAATTGATCAAAAGTGAGAGTAAAGATATTTAAGGCTGCAAAAGATTTCTAATATAAATAAATAATGTTCTTTTATCAAAAAACAGCTTCTTAAAAAATGTTAAGCAGCAAAGCTGATTTCAATATTGATAATAATAAGACATGTTTAGGAGCACCAAATCAGCATATTTCTGAAGGATCATGTGACACTGAAGACTGGAGTAATGATGCTGAATATTCAGCTTTTCGCAACGATTAATCGCGATTAATTGCATCCAACATAAAAGTTTGTGTTTACATAATATATGTGTGTGTACTGTATAATTATTTTGTATATATAAATACACACACATGCAAAATAATTTTTATTTATTTATACATCAAATGTTTATATTTATATATAATATAAACTGTATATAAATATCTATACAATATATACATGCAAATATTTCTTAAATATATGCAAGCATGTGTGTGTATTTATATATACAAAACAATTATGCACAGTACACACACATATGTAAACACAAACTTTTATTTTGGATGCGATTAATCACGATTAATCGTTTCACAGCCCTAATTACAATAGATTTACAATTTTGTTTTTACTGTATTTTTGATCAAATGCCTTGTTGAGCATAATACTTTTTTTTTTTTGAAAACTTCTTAAAATGTTAAAAGAATCGCTAACAGCAGCTTTAACGTGGCCTTTTCAAAGTCCGTGTTCATCTCATTCATTCATTTGTGCATTTAATTTTTCTTTCATGTGTAATGTTTTGCAGCTCCATGATTCCACTTAATTAATCCCTTAAGCACTTTCATTTGCAGTGCTGCCCAAAGCATGAAGAAACACCAACAGAAATACAGTCTACATGCACTTAGTCAGAGCGCTAATGCATGTAAACGTGTCTTGCTTTTCAGTTTGTCACCCAGCCAGAGCCCCATCATCCTGAGTCCATGCAGTCCAGGCAGCCCCTGCAGTCCTTTACAATCCCTTCATCCCTGGAGGTAAGACAGCCGATTCACAAGCCAAAAACATTACATAAACCTGCGGAGAGGCAGAACTGTCTCCTGCAGAGAGGCAGAACTGTCTCCAGTTAGTCAGCATGACAAACACATCTTATTGATTTTTTTTATACTCATATCTATATGTAAAGCTCATGTCATATGTGTATGATTCATATGGACACCAAAAGCCCCAAACATGTTGTGCCCATGCACATTGCACCCGCATGACTAGCTGATATGTATCTCCTTTTTAAAATCCCATTCAGTAAGACAATATTATGTTGTATGAGTATTATTTAATTTGAAATCATATGTAAAAACCAAAGAAATAATAATAATAGTATGACATCATATATGGAACATGCTTGACGTTTATACAGGTGTGTACATCATTTTTCATCATATAAAACTCATCAACCACTTTTGTAATTTAAACATTTTAACTTTTACTTAAAATAGATGATTTATCATTTTGAGATGTTTATACAAAACTATAGCTTGTCAAAATAATAATTAAAAGTTTTGTTATAATAGTCTATATATTTTTATTTATATTCATATTTTTTAAAATCATATACACATTATATAGCCTATTTGATGGTCTATTTTGCTCTCACGTGAAGATTTGACGTCAGTGGAAAAAATGCTTAAGTTAGGTATCTTAACATGCAAAAATTATATATTTACAAGACTTCTATGACAAAATAAAAATAATGATAAACAAAAAGCTTTTATTTAAAGCTGTTAAATGTGTGTTAGATAATCAGATTCCAAAAATGAAGTAGATTATATTACATTTTAAAACCTTCGTAGACTACAGTTACTTTTTTATTGATTACAATACATGATTATATTATTCACACAATGGCAGTAAATCAATCATTTATTGATTCTCCCTAATTCTTCTTTTTCATGTTTTCAATTTTCCTTTCTAAAAAAAAAAGCACATCGCTTATACATTCAGAAAGTCTTCTAGTTTTGTGAAATTGCAAACCGAGTGTTTTCTCAACACTGCATATTGAATCAACTCCTGTCAAATACATAAATTATTATTTTGAATTATCACCAAGTACTTAATTTGTCTTTGGAAGGCTTTTGTCTTTCAAACACATTTTTATTAGTTTAGAAAAAAAAATATTATTAGTTTATTTTATTTTATTAAGCCTATGTATTTTAAATGATTTATTTAATTATTAGCTTTTCATTAAACTCACAACAACCTCCTGAAGTTTCCCTCACGAACCCTCAGATTATACTACCTTATGTGTAATGTAATGACTTATATCATTTGACGCTCTATTATTTTGACCAGCTCTCACGTGAGGATTTAACGTCACTGGTGAAACGTTTACGTTAGGTCATACCATCTTTCAGATTCGCTATTGCTTCTATCTTATTCATTAAACGTCAATAAAATATATATTTAGAAGATGGAAACTAATTTATTATAATTTTTTCGACAAATAACAAAACGGTTAGTCGGTCAAAACAGAGACGTTTTAGCCAGAGCCTCGGCTTAGACTCCTCTCCCCCTCTTCGCAGCGAGATGGTACATCCCAAGCGTATCACCCGGCAATCAATCAACACTTGAAACAACCTCAACAACACAGCATCTTACTCTCAAACATGGGCTCGCTCGCTCGCTCCTGTTATCCGATGCAAGTCGCATTTTGGAAAGTAATTAATTAACTTGCTGCTAGCTCTAGACGATATCGGAAGGTGCTTTCAACAGAATGTGAACGTCTAAACTTTTACGAAGTTGCACGGCGAGTCCAGGCAGGCAAACAGCAGCGTGCCACACAAAGAACAGAGATGAACCGCTGCGAGTCAGACGCAGTCTCCCGCACGACATGATACAGTCAAGAGTTGGACTCTTCTTTCGGGTTCTGTTGCTCGGTGTTGCTTGGACGGTGGTTGACACTCTGATCGTGTGCGATTATGTCTGATCCAAGTTCCTGGAGCGCGTTGCCTGGCTGCAGCAAAGCTCATTTTGTTACGGGCGCGATGCTCAGGCGATCCAAAAGGTAACATGCAACATTATACGAGATGACACATTGGGAAGCTTTGAACTTGCACAACTTTTGGGCGTTTCTTGATCGATGTATAAGTTAACGTTAATCATGAATGTTGTTGTTGGGTCTCAAAACAGTGTGCGTCGTAGTAGCGTGTCTAATCAAGTATGACGCACTATAATAGAGCAAGGATTATGAAATCTGTTGGCTGGGTTTTATCTAAACCTTTATTTCGAGCCATCGATGGTGGCATATGTGTATGCATTGATAGACATCTGTACGTTAGCTGCAGACTAGCTCGAGATGAAGGTGCAATGCATGACTTTGCAAGAGCTGTTGGGAGAGAAAGTGACACATCACATGCACAACTTGAGTCCTTAGGGTAATGCAAATGACAGCTGTGTTGAAGGACACCACCTCTGATTTCCAGAGTGTGCAGATGTTTCAGAATTACTCATAGATTTAATCTTAAACACAAAAAAAGCAACATTATTGTAACACTATTGAGGGCGTGCTGATCATTTAAAGGGTTCAAAAATGAAAATTCTGTCAGTAATTACTCACCCTCATGTTGTTCCAACCCCGTAAGACTTTCGTTCATCTTCCGAACACAAATTAAGATAATTTTTATGAAATCTGAGAGCTGGATCACTCACTTCATAGGCTGCTAGGTAATCAATATGCCATCCCAGAAAAGTTAGTAAAGACATTGTTAAAATAGTCCAAGTGGCTCAACCTTAAGTTCACGTAGTGTAACAGCGCAGTGCTTCTGGGTTGTACGTCAGAACGTAGGCTCACTATTGGCCGACGCTGGTTATGTGTGTGATGCTGGCCAATAGTGAGCCTGTGTTCTGACGTACCACCCAGAAGCGCTGCGGTGTCACACTACGTGAACTTGAGTCAGAGGCCTACACAGAAGAAAATGGATAGTGGAATAAAGTCGTTATTTTTGTTTTTGCGCACAAAAATGTATTCTCGTCGCTTGATAAACTTAAGGTTGAGCCGCTGTAGTCACTTGGACTATTTTAACGATGTCTTTACTAACTTTTCTGGGATGGCATATCGATTACCTAGCAGCCTATGAAGCAGTGAGCCAGCTCTCAGATTTCATCAAAAATATCTTAATTTGTGTTCTGAAGATAAATGAAAACCTTACGGGGTTGGAACAACATGAGGGTGAGTAATTACTGACAGAATTTTCAATACTGGGTGAACTAACCCTTTAAATCCTTTGTCACTTTCTTTCACTAACTTTGCCGTTGGCAATCAAAGCTGGGTTGGATTATGATGAAAGGTTTTTAATAATCCCTCTCTCCTCTTGTTTGTATGTTGCAGCTGTCGCAGCAGTAATAGAAAGAGCCTTGGTGTTGGAACGCCATCGCCCACCCGCCCTCTGTCTCCTCTGTCCGCCCACACAGGTAATACTGGCGGACACATGACACTCGCTCTAGGAAAGCTGACATTGAGCTGGCCTGTCACCATTGAGTGGTTCATGTGGCTGGAGTAACACAAGCCTGTACACTCCTTCACTCTCATGTCTCTTACTATCCCGGCTGAAGGGTTTACTTTTAATTAAACGGATAGTTCACCCAAAATATTTAATTAAAATGTGAAAAATCAGATCCTTTGTTGTCATTTTGTTCTGCAGAACCCAACGTATATTTTTTAAGAGCCTACATGCAGCTCTGTTCTACACAGCAGCAGTTTGTTAGTTACCTCGTCTATCAACTCCAAAAAAGAACTCTTATGAATTTGCACTGTATTTCAAGTCTTCTGAAGCCGCATGATAGCTTTGTATAAGGAAAAGACCAAAATTTTAACAGTTTTCCACTAATTATCTTCCCCCACAATGACCAGATCATTGAGAACTGGATCAGTAACAGAATCTCAAATCAACTAAATGATTGTTTCACGAACCAACTTAATGCTTGGTTCCTGATTCAACTGAACGATTTGCTGAACGATCTGCTCACGAATCAGCTGATTAGCATTTAACTTTGTCAAAGTAAGTTAAGTATAGCTAACCAACTATTTTTTAATGTTACATCTTTGTGTAATTTTTGCCAAACAGGATTGCTCAAACAAAGGCTGTTTTTTCAGTCTGGTTTCCCTAACACAGACAAACATGCAGTCCCGTCCAAACACATTTGTCGTTGGTGGAGTCAATTTTGCCATATCTGGCTGTTCAAACAAAGAGTTTTGATTGCACCACTGTGTCTAAACTTTTTTGGGGGGGTTGGGGAGGACTTATAGTTGTCTCTGCGTATTAAGCTGGAGCAAATATTTCAAAATGTTGAAAAAATTACACGCATCAACTTTAAACTCCATACAGTGAACCAGACACACATTATGTTACAAAAGAAGATAAATGTCCTAAAGTGTGTGATTTGTTGAAGTCATCTGACGTCTATTAAATCCTGTAGCTTACGTAACACTGTGTGCTCTGTTGAAATTTCCTCTTGTTCCCCTTCCAGCTGCCAGCAGCCCTCTGGACAGCCCACGAAATGTGTCCACTGCTGTTTGCTCTCTCAACTTCCCTTTCGCCCGCAGGTAGACAAGCGCTCTTTATCTTTTTTCTTTCTTGTTCTTCAAGTAGATGACGGGATCAATATTCTTGATATTCTTCAGCATTTACCGCTTTGTCAACTAGTGTCAGGTTCAAATTATATAGAGTTGACTCATTTATTCTCATATGGATCTTTCTATATTGTAGACCTCACTAAGTCTGTTGCCTATTTTCTCTCTCTTCATCCCTCTTTATTTCTTCCTAGCCACCTGGCTCGAGCTGACAGGTAGCCAATCTCTTTTTCACACTATAACCTGGCCAAACCTTAATCACCTAATGTATTTCTGTGACTGTGTACTCTTTAGACACTACCTGTTATTTTTTTTAATTGCTGCTTTGCATCATCATGTCTTTCCTTATGCTAGGCTTATACTACACTGTTCCATTTATGGACATTTAAAAAAGGATGCACTTGGGAAAGTTGTGAAAATTCTATCAAATATTTATTTGAAATGTATTTAATTTTGAGGTACACCTGTTCAACTGCTTGTTAACACAAGTATCTAATCAGCAAATCACATGACAGCAACTCAATGCATTTAGACATGTTCAATCTGAGCATCAGAATGGGGAAGATTTCAGTGACTTTGAATGTGGCATGGTTGTTGGTGCCAGACGGGCTGGTCTGAGTATTTCAGAAACTGCTGATCTATTGGGATTTTCACACACAACCATCTCTAGGGTTTACAGAGAATGGTTCGAACAAGAATAAATATCCAGTAAGTTGGTGAAAATGCCTTGTTGATGCCAGAGTTCAGAGAAGAATGATCAGACTGGTTTGAGCTGATAGAAAGTCAACAGTAACTCAAATAACCACTTGTTACATCTGAGGTCTGCCGAAGAGCATCTCTCTTGAAGGCATAACGTGTCATACTTTGACGCAAATGACTTACAGCAGCAGAAGACACAACGGTGACACTCCTGTCAGCTAAGAACAGGACACTGAGGCTACAATCGCACTGGCTCACCAAAGTTGGACAATAGAAGATAGGAAAAACATTACCTGCTCTGATCAGTCTAGATTTCTGCTGCATCTCCAATGGCAGGGTCAGAATTTGGCATAAACATGAAAGTATGGATCCATCCTGCCTTGTATCAATGGTTCAGGCTCCTGGTGGTGGTGTAATGGTGTGGGGGATATTCTCTTGGCACACTTTGTACCAATTGAACAGTGTTTTAATGTCAAATCATCACAAACTGGTTTCTTGAACATGATGAATTTACTATACTCAAATGGCTTACACAGTCACCAGATCTCAATCCAATAGAGCACCTTTGGGATGTGGTGGAACGGGAGATTCACATCATGGATGTAGAGCCGACAAATCTGCAGCAACTGCGTGATGCTATCATGTCAATATGGACCAAAATCTCTGAGGAATGTTTCCAGCATCTTGCTGAATCTGTGTCACGAATAATTAAGGCAGTTCTGAAGGAATAAGGGGGTCCAACTCGGTACTTGCGAGGTGTACATAATAAAGTGGCCGGTGTGTGTGTGTATATATGTGTGTTAATATATAAAGAGAGAGAGAGAATCACTTGTTGTGGTCTAAGCGCCCACATACAGTTTTGAGTGATAGCATATCATTCTGTCTCCTGAAATTCTCTTTTTCTCTCCACAGAGTGGAAGGGAGACGGTGGTCTCTGGCTTCACTTCCGTCCTCAGGTTACGGGACCAACCCTCCCAGCTCAACTGTCTCAGTATGTGGCTTTCATTTATCTACAATTCAAATCTTACAATTATGTGCTTAATGAACATAAATAGCATTTTGTTTGAAACAACGTGAGTGCGTATATAGTGACAATTTTCATTTTCAGCTGAACTTTCCATTAAAACCCTTTAATAGTGAAAGAGCAAATGAGAAGGAATTGTTCCTGTATGAATCAGCTCTTTGAAACTTCCTCATGTTTCTGCATACCTAGACAATTACTGATAGGTTTAAGAATGGTTTTCAGTAAATTTGGGACTATTATTTATATATATTAATTGTGGCCATGTATTTGACGATGCATTTGTTGTTTTGCAGTCATCTTCCTCATCTCAAGAACGACTGCACCAGCTTCCATACCAACCCACACAGGACGAGCTTCATTTCCTGTTCAAACACTTCCGAAGTTCGGAGAGCATAACTGATGATGATGGGCGGCCCTCCCCATTTATACGACCCCGGTCACGTAGCCTTAGGTAAACAAAAGCACACATGCACAGACTCATTTCAGCATAGGATGCCAATATATGCAATTCTTGTTAAAATAGCTGTTTTAAAAGAGCCTGTCTCTGGAAGATGCAGCGCTTATTCCCATTGATTTGCGCGCTCTCTAGAGTGATTGCGTCCGGTGTCTGTGTGCTGCCACGCTAGAGATAATGCATCGTATATGCGTTCACTCTAGTGATGTTTTCCTGATCAATCGGTGTCACTTCAGAGTAATAGTCGACATTCCTGGAACTAGTAATATGTGTTATATGTAGATAGTGTAATGTTGTAATGCCTAATATTTTAAACAACCCCATAAATGCATTAAACATCTTGTCTTTGGGGATTTAAAACTGGTTGGAGCCGGGGTGTGAAACTCAGTTACTGGAGGGCCACAGCCCTGCAGAGTTTAGCTTCAACCCTAATTAAACACACCTGATCCAGTTAATCTAGTCCTTCAGGCTTATTTGAAAACTTCAGGGCCATTTCTCAATATGCGTTCTTGTCTGTTCTTGTGGACTTGTGAAATGTCATCTGTCGCTGCCCAAGTACTGTTCCAAAGATCACATCTAGCCAAGTACAGTTCAAATCCCTTGATGTGTTCTTGCTCCGCCCCTTTTATCAAGGATGCATTGAGAGGTGATTTGTGTGGACTTGAGTCAGCCAGGTATCCCAGAATGCATCTCGCACCAACCAGCAAGCATCAAAAGTGTCAATATTTTGAAAAATGTCGGTAACCAAACGGTTGATGGACCCCAATGACTTCCATAGTAGGAAAAAAAAAATACTATTCATTTTTGGGTGAACTATCCCTTTAAGAGTTTTTCAGGCGAGAATGTAGTTGTTTAAGCTCAAATTTGTGGTTTGATAAAGAGAGAGAGCATCTATTTGGAAATTTCATCTGAAGTTTTCGGAGTTGTGAGATCCAGGCGATCACCGGGCGCTCAGCGCTCATTAACCCCGTCTGGAACAGCCTTACCTCGGCTTGTCCATCTGACGTTTGCCGCTGGCTCTGATGTCACTGTAGTGGTTAAACATGAGATATAATTCGTCTTGTGTATATCTAACGGGAGATTTAATATGTTTAATATTTTTAAAATGTAAACGAAAAGAGGCAGGGTTGTTTTATATTTCGTTTTGTTCTAAATATACATTCAGAGAAGATAATCAATGTACGTGTTGCCTGAACCACATTTGTGTGGCTATTAATGTTTAAAAAAAAAATTTAAGAAAAGAGGCAGAGTGGTGTTTTATAACATATTTCATTTTATTGTTGACTAAAATATACATTACATTCTGAGATAACCGGAGTAGCCAGAGCGAGCTGAGTGACGCTTTCAATACGTTGCTGTACCGTTTGCAAAATTACTGGACTTGCGTCCTCCCGTCCTCGGGAGTTTGTTCTCCGTTGTCACACTTGGCAAGTCTGAACTACCAAGTGCGCAAGTCTGAACTACCAAGTGCGCAAGTCTGAACTTTGCGTATTTGTTATTGAGAAACGCCCCAGGTTTGTTTGTTGGAGCAGGGTGTGAACTAAACTCTGCAGGGCTGTGGCCCTCCAGAAAAGTTATTTACAAACGATTGTTTCTTAGAACAATCTTAAGAAAAAAGATGAGAACATTCTTAAGAGAGCTTTTTGAGAATACTAAATATTCTTATCTTTTTTCTTAAGATCGAAAATAAGAAGAAAATAGCAGTTAAGAAAAATGTTAAAAACGTTTTGTGAATCCGGCTCCTGGAGTTTATTATATCCACATTGACTATATAAGAGCAGTGTCATCTAGTGGTGAGCATGCATCCTCTGGCATATTGAGCTGTGCTGTTCATGGTGGCTATTGGGGTTCGCGTCTGGCTTGCGCAATTTCAATGACTAATCTGTGTAGTGAAAATAAATTTTGTATGCACTTTTTTTGTATCTCTTTTTTCTTAAGATTTCACCCAAATGTTCTGTCATTATTTATTCACTCATTCTGTTCCAAACCCATATGACTGACTTTCTTCCATTGAGCACAAAGGACAAAATGCCAAGACTTTTTCCTGCTCTTTTCCATGCATTCCCAATAAAACAATTTTTGGTGATAAACAGACTTATTTAGTAAAATCTTGACATCCAGCCTAATTCATCCTGCATTAATGATATTTTCGATTACAAATCGCACTTTGACTTGATTTGGTTCATTATAAATGATTAAATATGGTCTGTACCGAACACATAGCTACCATATGACTTCTAAAAACTTGGAAAATAGTTTTGTTAGTTTGGAAAATAGTTTAACACCATTTTTTGAAAGTTGTGTGGTGCTTTTTTCTTTTCTTTATTTGAGCCTCAGTCCCCCATTTTTTATAATTGGATGGAAAAGAATGACCAGAAAGAAAGTCATATGGGTTTTGATTGATGTGAGGGTGAGTAAATAATGACATGGTTTTCATTTTTGGGTGAACTAGGCTATCTGTTTCAGTGATGCATGTTGCAAGGCTTGCTGTCAGATTAGTGGACTCCTGACTAATAGGAATATCCAGGCTTCCCCCCCATCAAAACAAAAGGAGTGTTTTTGTTTTGCAAAAGAGCCTCCCTCGAGGCTGAGTCAGAGAAGAAATTTCACTACAGTGTAATTGAACACTGGGGCTTGAAATTTGCATCTGGCCAATTGAGATTCAAGAGGATGATTCTGAAGTAGAAACTAAAACTAAAATCTGATGAAGGTTTTTGTTTATGTCGCCCATTCTGTGAGGCAGCAGTCTGTCGGTTTTGCTCTGCTGCTGTGCAACGCCTCACCTTTAGCTCACATCTCTGCAGTATTCAGAGGTTTAGATGTCCACCCACAATGCTTCACGCCTCAAACAGTCGCTCGCTCAATTGGTTTTTGAAATAAAAGGGGTTTAGCTGGAATGATTATCAATAAAGTATTTAACCTTCGATCTACATGATGGAGGTTTTCATCTGTTCTTTTCCTTGTTTTAGCCCTGGACGAACTGGTGGCTCCTTTGATAATGAAATCATAATGATGAACCATGTCTATAAGGAACGTTTTCCAAAGGTATGTAGCGCCAAACTCGCTGAACAGATTATTACCTGTTTTTCCTCCACAAATCTGAGGTGTTGAACATTCTCTCTGCTGTGCAGGCTACCGCTCAGATGGAGGAGCGTTTGCTGGACGTCATCAGGCACTTTTCCCCAGACAGCACCCTACCGCTGGGAGACGGAGTCCTGGGATTTATCCAGCACCAGTTGGTGGAGTTGGCCAGGGACTGTCTGGATAAATCCCAGAAGGGCCTGATTACATCTCTATACTTCATGGAGCTGCAGGATAATTTGGACAAAATGCTGCACGAGGTGAGGCGGGAATCTCTAAAAAGAACGCATAATATTTCTAATTTATACAGGATGTGTATCACTTGATGTGCAGTGGACCGCTACTCTGAAAGTAAATCCAGATATTTTTTTTCCGTATGAGACTAATTGTTGATTTTGGAGATGTGTCCTTCTGTACACATGTACAGAAAAGCTAAAAACAATGTAAAGATTATAGCAACACATCGGCTACATTCACCTGGTCAGTTTTTTCGACAGCCATATTTTCGGAGAAGTATGAATTTCAAATTGTTGCATATTGTCATGGACGGGGCAAAACATACTTTGTGAAAAGACGTTAGTCAGTCCGACTGAAGAACCGCAGAACATTTGATCATCAACACATATTAATCATGCTCTGAAACCACCTCAAGTGAACCAAGTTTGTTTGCAATGGAGCCAAGACCACCTCGTTCAGGCGTTCTCGGAGCGATTGTTTTGGTTCGGATCCGATTGCCGTGTTCACACATATGCCTAAACGAACCAAACCAAGGGAGAAAACGCACTAGGTTCCGAAAGAAACGCTCAGGTGTGAAAGCACCCTAAATTAAACTTGAAACTTTGAAGTAAGACTGAAATGGTATTTTCTTGTAAAACGTACTCCAGGCTCCAATCTTTGTTTGAACTTCACAAAAACATTTTCTCCAGTGTAGGAGATTTGGCCTGGCAGGTTTGTACGGACTTCGACATGTAGTATGGTTCTTATGTCTGGGCAGCACAAGTTTAAATCAGGTTTGAGTTTGGTGGTGAGTCCTTTTAATAACTATATGAAGCCATATTCTGCTGCTTTGAAGCCGTATTCTGCTGCTTTAGCCCCTGTCAACTTGGTAACGCTGGCCTTTTCTGATTATGCCAAAGTCAACGGGTGTTCTGAGATGGTGGTTGTGGTTTGGCAGGAATATCAGGTTGACAGTGACATTAGGTCAGTGTTGGGTTCTGTCACTGGTGTTATTAGTGTGCTGCCACTGGCTTTAAAGGGCCAGAAACATCACACATTCTCAAAAGAGACTGACCACTTCCACTAATGAGTGTGAAATATGCCTCATTCGCTATGGTGTTTTTACACTATAAATACTTTTTTTAAGAAGGGTTTAAAAAAATAAAAAATAATTATGCCTAGCAAAAAAGAGCATCTGTTAGCTGAGAGTTAGCAGCGTGTGCTCAAATTTGCATACATGTGAGCGTGTGTAACTGCGCGTGGTTTCGTGTATAAGTGTATGCGTACCCTTCAGCAGAGGTTTTGAGTAGAAATATAGATCTCCCCGTTCAAGCTCCATGCTCATCTTTGCAACTACAGGGTGTTAGTTTCCATAGCAACGCTTACGCCCACCCTGTATGTAGTGTTCAGACAACCCCAGGCAAGACTGTCAGATCGCTGCTGTGCAGTGGATGTCGTGCTCATAGATAAGGCTATTAAAGTGTTTCCCACTTCCCTTAGTCAGCGGTGCCAACACAGGCCCCTGATGCCGCAGTCATGCCGCAGTTTAACTGCTCTAACCATTCAATCATCAAACTGTTGTGATTAATAGTCAAATCCTGTGGTTTTGTGTTGGTATTGGGAAACATCAGTCCGCTCTACACTGATCCTCTGTCACTCTCTACTCCCTTCTAGGATCTGAAAGTCTTTGTTGGTTGACTGATATGTTGCAGAGGTCTAAAGAGCAGGTTGACCGATGGCTGACATAACGATAAAAAAAGATGTGAAGAAAAAAAGAAGTTTATTATCTAGCCTATAAACAGTGTTATTGGTAGATTTGAAACTGCAGGAAGTTATCTTATTAGCTGTGGCCAATAATATTAAAATGGACCAATTTTGGCTGAAATATTGGGCTATCACTATACACTTTAAACATGTTGGATTAATGCTGTTTGTTATTACAGTATATGGGAACCCAATTCTGCCACTCAATCATTTTTTAAATTAAAGTCAATTAAATAATGTTATCAAATGTCTAAAGTGTATAAATAGTCAATTATGTAAATAGATAAGTGCAAATGATCTGAAAATATTTTACTTATGATAAAGAATAGTTTGAATAAAATATTTATTATTTAAATGTTATAAAGTACTTTATTGTTTATCTTCACTGTTTATAATAAGTAATTTGTACTATTTAATATCAATATGGTGTATAACTTTGTATTAGATAATAAATCTTAATAAATTAGTAAAGCTGTAACATTTATTTCCAGGGTTAAATCTGTATTTTCAGACTTTTGGAAATCGGTTTTATTTTTCACAAATTCCTTTATTTTTTCTGAATTTATGAAATAATGAAACGTAACAACAATTTGAAGTTTAATCATTTTAATTTGTAGAGGCCTTATGAAATGTTTTATTTTTTCCCAAATTAATTCATGAAATCAAATTTAACAACAATTAAAAGTTTAACAAACTAAATTTCTGGGCCATATTAAATGTTTAATTTTTTTTCCGATAACATTTTTCTGGATTCGGTTTTAATGGTTTAATTTGATTAATTGTACAGTCCTACTTATTGTAGTTATTTTGATTAGCGAAGTGATTGATTGTTGCATTTATAATTGTATGTATTTATTAATTTCCAAATTTGTTACCATACTGTTTCTAAGTTAATCATTTTCTTAAATAATGATTGAATGTCACAATACCCCATGTTAAGCATGGCCCTTGATCATAAATAGATTTATTGATACATTTTGACATCTTTGCTCATGTAAACATAAGGGAGTCGGACAGCCTAAAGCTGGGCATCATTATAAAGCTCCGTGCTGCAGGGGCACAAGTCGCATTCAAGTCTGAGCTAGAGAGAGAGAGAGAGAGACACGCTGGCTGCAGTGCTAAAAAAGGAAACAGTTCATTGTTTTGATGTGACGGTTCGTGTCGAGTTAGAAGCATCCATGTTTCCCTCACACCCCTCTTGCAGTGGCATTTGGCTGTCTGCGAAACATGAGTCACACATCTTATCATGCTATGAGGCTCTTTAATGCTGATTTGATAGCATGTCTCCCTCACTTTGTTCAGCTTCATCAAATGCATGAAAATGCAGTAATTTTAGTTTGTCGTAGGAGTCCCCTGACCGAGCTTGATCCCTTGTTTACTTAGCTTTTCACCTAAACAACCTTACGCAAGGAGACAGCAGCTCAAGATAGATTAAACTGTTTTATGTGCTCGGTCGCAGACTCTTGGTTTAGGATATAATATCTGATTTAATGTTTCAGCGTCCTGCTCAATCTTTGGATTTTGCAGTCTAATGCATGTTAAATCCAGATTCAGTGAGAATGCAGAGTTGATTAAAATTCACACAAGTGCCTGGAAAGGATTTGATCCTGTAGCACCAGAGCATAAGTAGCTCATTACCTCCCACTCCCACATCCCACAAGCCAGCAGATTCCCCTGCACAAACAAGAAATAACATTCCAGTCACTTCGCCGAATACTGTCCAGTGTTCAGGACGGACACAGTGTTCTTGTGTCTTTTGATGACTAGCGTAGGCTATGCTGCTTAAATGGTGTGCCTTATTAAATTAATTCACATCTTCAGTTTTGTGACATTTTAATTTCCCCCTGAAGTCCACTTATTATGTTAGACAACATTGCTCAAAACAGTCGTACTTAGTTTTTCAGTTTCCACCCCGCTCTTTTTCTTTTTCTTTTGTGCTACTGTACCTTTAAGACAAGTATATGTATATGACCTCTAATGATTGTTAAGGGCGAGCTAAGTAGCTGGATACTGAATAGTTATGTACACAAGGGATGTGCAAAACATACACTACTATTCAAATGTTTGGGGTCGCTTGTTTAAAAAGAAATGAATTCTTTTATTGAGCAATGATGCATTAAATTGATCAAGTGACACTTTTATAATATTACAAAAGTTTTCTATTTCAAATTAATTGTTCTACTGAACTTTCTATTTAACTTTGTTTATAAAAAATATTAAGCAGCACAACTGTTTTCTACATTGATAAAAGTAAGAAATGTTTCTTGAGCACCAAATCATCAAATTTGAATGATTTCTGAAGGATCATGTGATACTGAAGACTACAGTAATGATGCTGAAAATTCAGCTGAAAGACTGAAACTATTGAAACTACTCTAGTATAGTTCTTCAGCTATAACCAGTCTTCTCGTGATACATTTTTGAAAGAAAGATGTAAAAAAAACAAAAAACATTTGCTTAATATATGCACTATAGTACGTATTCATTACATTTTTATTTAAACTTTTGTCTAATTTTATGGATGTTTGAATAAATCTGTCATGAAAACAAGTTATTACAGCCACTATTTAGAAACTATAAAGTATTTATATTTCAATGAGGAATTGGAGTAGAAATTGAAGTTGATATAACATGTTTTTTCCCCCTTATTTGCAATTTAAATGTTTATATACAACTGTTTTTTTATGCCAGTGTTGATTATAAAATACATTTTTGCTTTGGCTTCATTGTTTGTGTAACAAATTTATTTCATGCAGTTTTGATCAACTTTTTCGTGCAAAATGTTTTTCTTTTTTTCTGGCCAAATATTTTTGGTTGGCTTAAATTTGGGTGCATCACAAAATATCTCTTACATAGAACTTTACCACATACATGGTTCGATTTTAGGAGATCAAGACAAATCATGCGATGCCCCTTTAATATAGTGTGTGTTTGTCTGTCTAAGGCTCTGGAGCGCTCTGAGAGTGAGGAGGTTTCAGTGATCACACAGCTGGTGAGGAAGATCCTCATCATCATCTCACGTCCTGCACGACTGCTGGAGTGTCTGGTGAGATTCTGCACCTACACTGATTCACAGCTCTCCCGTGAATGTTCCTCACGGCCTGACACTCCTGAGACTCTGCTCCTTATTTTTACTGTGTAGGAGTTTGACCCTGAGGAGTTCTACCATTTACTAGAGGCTGCAGAAGGTCACGCCAAAGTCGGCCAGGGCATCAAAACCGATATACCCAGATATATTATCAACCAACTTGGGCTCAACCGAGATCCTCTTGATGGTGCGATAGCTGTCGTTTATCTCATGATGGTTTTGTTTGGAAAGCCTGTCAGTTTCTCTTTAGGCTCATTATGTTGTGTCTTTCATCTGTTTTGACAGAAGTTGTGCAGTTAGAGGAGCAGTACGACTTTGGACACACACTGACAGTTGATTCTGAAGAAACGGCAGAGGTAAAAGCACAACAAAAATATAGGGAGCATTAAATAGCCTTTCTAGGTTTCATAAGACGTCACTAATGATACATCTCTTCCTGTTGCTTACAGCAGAATAAATCTTTACCCACACCACTACGAAGAAAACCACTGGAGAGCGATTTTGAGACCTTAAAACTCATCAGTAATGGGGCTTATGGGTAAGCAAATCTAGGTATTCAAATCTTGTTATTCTAGGAATTATCAACTGGACGGAATTTTGAGTTTGCAATAGACGTGAAGGACTATAATGCGTTAAGAGCTCGCTCAAGTCCTGGGGAGCTAAACCATTTAGTGCTTTGTAAGTAATCAGCAATATAAAAAAAAATATATGATGTTTAATAGGGAGTTTACATGGTTTACATGATTACATGGTGACAGTGCGTGCACACTTCTGAGACAGGGTGAGCGTGGGTTAATGCAGATGTATTTGGAGGTTATGTTTTGTTATTGGCCCTGGACATTTATATTTAATAGGTGTATAGGTTAATAGGGGCTTTTGCACCCGAGGAACCTTTTCATTGTGTTCGCCTGCAGGGACTGGGAACCATTTTAGTTCTAGGAATGTATTTTGGGGGAACTAAATGAGCTCCTTCAGAGTAGGGTCTTACGTCACTGATAGTTCCTATAGTGCTGGGTTAGTGTACGCTGTTTGGCCGAACGCACATTAAAACGCCAGCACCCGCTTTTTAAATGTTTTTTTTATTAATTGCAACTAAAGATGATTTCAAGCTTTCAAATTCAAGATTTTTCTTCACCAAAAACTACTAACTGTGAGTGTGTTGGCAATTCAATAGTTGGAGGTTAAATTACCTTAAGAATATATCAGAAAAAAAAGACTCCTTGAATTAAAATGTCAAAAATGAGACTTTACAAAAGAGGTTTGAAATATTTCTATTTACAGTGTTTTTTTTTAATGGTGTTAAATATCTATTTTCATCAAATATAGAAATTGAAAGTGTGTGTACATATGTATATATAAAAATATAAATCATATTCTTTCATGGCCCTAAACCCACCAGTCATCAGGCCACAACTCAATACTTTATTTTAATATATGTGTTTATATGAAGGTCTGTGATTGTATCATGCTGTGTTCTCCATCTATCCTGCAGGGCTGTGTATCTGGTAAGGCATAAAGAAACTCGACAAAGATTTGCAATGAAAAAGATCAACCGACAAAACCTGATTCTGCGAAACCAGATCCAGCAGGTGTTTGTGGAGCGAGACATCCTGACATTTGCAGAGAACCCTTTTGTGGTCAGCATGTTCTGCTCCTTTGAGACCCGCAGACATCTGTGCATGGTCATGGAGTATGTGGAAGGTAAACTCAAACATGTTCACAACAGAGTTTTGTTAAGTACAAATTGCCATTAAACAATCAGTCAGAAATTAGACCGATTTAAATTCACCACGAAATCAAAATGGGCAATTCCTGTTTTTTTTTTGTGGAATTTATTTTCAGTGTTTATTATGATTTATCTGTGCACATCATTATTTTTTGTTAAATTCATGCCCTCGTATTCTTTAATCTATATATATATATATATATATAAAATGCATATATATATATATAGTTTGAATATATTCGATTTTATATATACATTAGTCAACATTTAAAGTGGATCAAAACCTTTCATCAAAGATTTTATGAATTTTATACATGAATTTTGAACAATAGCCGTTCTTGTCTTAGGACAACTTTGATTTAACTTTTTTGATCCACTTCATATATATATATATATATATATATATATATATATATGTATATATATATATATATATATATATATATATATGTATGTATATGTGTGTGTGTGTGTGTGTATATGTTTTATTAATAATAATAATAATAATTATGAATGCATGTATATGTCATACACTGGGCTAATATGATCTTCAGGTGGTGACTGTGCCAATGTGCTAAAGAACATGGGCCCACTTCCTGTGGACATGACCAGGATGTACTTTGCGGAGACAGTTTTGGCACTGGAGTACCTCCACAGTTACGGCATTGTGCACCGAGATCTCAAACCAGACAAGTGAGAAAATACCTAAAAACCTCTTAGGCAACTGTGTGGATATGTAGCATGTTAAACGGTTCTGTTAACCCTTCACAGCCTCTTGATTACTTCAATGGGGCACATCAAACTCACTGACTTCGGGCTCTCCAAAATCGGCCTGATGAACATGACAACCAATCTGTATGAGGGCCACATTGAGAAAGACACCAGGGAGTTTATCGACAAGCAGGTGGGCAAGAGCACAATACTCCTTGGATACAATTTATGTCAATTTTAAAGAACTGTTATTGATATTAATGTAGAGTCAAACATTATGTTGTAGGTTTGCGGCACTCCAGAGTACATTGCTCCAGAAGTGATCCTGCGGCAGGGCTATGGGAAACCCGTCGACTGGTGGGCCATGGGCATCATCCTGTATGAATTTCTGGTGGGATGTGTTCCGTTCTTCGGGGACACACCAGAAGAGCTTTTTGGGCAAGTTGTCAGCGGTGAGTTCAGATGAATGTGTTTTAAACAGCTGGTGAGACACAGATATTGTTAAAAGAAACAGGAAGCTTTACCAACTGCTTTAAAAATGAAACCGTGATCAAAGGATTTGATACTTGCTGTTTCTTACGCAGATGAGATTATCTGGCCAGATGGGGATGATACTCTTCCTGTAGACGCCCAGGACATGATCACACGATTACTGAACCAAAGCCCGCTGGAGAGACTTGGAACAGGTGCTTTGTCTTTCATTCATTCATGCTTCAATTGTTAAGAATTGTAGCTATATAGTTCGCACAAAAATGCAAATCCTCGTGTTGTTCCAAACCAGACTTATGACATATTTCATCTGTGGAGGAAAAAAGAAGATATTCTCAAAGTTGTTTTTTTCTTTTTTTCGCCAAGTCAGTGGTCACCAAAGCTGTTTGGTTACCAACATTCTTCAAAATATCTTTTATCTTCCACAGAAGAAAGTCAGTCATATGGTTTGAATGGGATGTCTGGGATCATACAACTTGCCTGCATTTACATATCCACGTGTACATGTCAGTGACACGTAATTTTCCTTCACAAAAGTTTTTTTGTGAGAACAGTTGTATTTTTGCGAAAAAATGCATTTTAGTCAATATAACAATGGAATTAAGCTGTTTTTGAATATTATATATATATATATATATAGAACCAGAGAGTGTCCAAAACTAAACTGGTTGCACAAAACTATAAATACATTAGTATTAATATAAAAAACGAAAAACGAACATTACCTTGAGTAGAATGAAATGACAAAAAAAATATATGGCCTATTTAAGTTCAAAACAAATTCTTTAGAGTTCGCTATCCTACAAACCTCATTTATACAACTATTTTAAGTAGAGATTTGGACAAGTATGACTTCCCGTGTGTTTGTAGGTGGGGCTCCAGAAGTAAAGCAGCATTTGTTCTTCAGTGGTCTGGACTGGAACGGACTCCTGCGTCAGAAAGCTGAATTCATCCCTCAGCTGGAGGCCGAAGATGACACTAGCTATTTTGACAGTGAGTTCCACTTATTCAACACAGGAAAGAGGTTCTGGGAGCTCCATAAATGCCTGGAGCAAAGCGCTCTGGAAATATCAGCGCATTCTTGTGCCTTATGCAATGAGGTGCAGTTATTATTTCTTCATTGTACTTGACTATTACCCCCTAAATCCTTTGGTTTTCTTTCCTCTGTAGCACGATCTGAACGCTACCATCATTTGGCCTCCGATGAGGATGATGAAACCAATGATGAGGAGTCTTCACTAGAAATACGAGGGTTTTCTTCTTGGTCAAATCGTTTCAGCAAGGTTGGGTCCTTTTGCTGTCTGCGCATTTTTATAATGTTGAAAGCTTTTTTTATTACATGTGTGTGACTGAACAGTCATAATCATATTGTTTATTTATTGTACTTGCCACTTTCTTTCACTGAATTTAGAAACAGGCTTCCATAAACCACACATTTTATTGCGTTAAATAAAGAAATGAATTGTATGAAAAGAGTAGTCAGACAAATGTTTGAAATACGCACACATGAGATGAAGGCTCGTATCAGTATCACGTGGGTTTTACTAGGGCTGTCACGATTCCTCAATATGAGTACTTAATTTGAAAAAATCCTGGATTGTAATTTACCCGTGTCGAGTAACGGCAAAATAACAGAAGTGGCGCTTTCCACGTACGCAAATCCATGAAGCGCATTATTAGACCGTTTTCTAAGGCTGCTCAATGTATTAAAATCATTTAAAGACCATACTATAGCGTAGTGTTATTGTAAATTCACAAAGGCTGTGATTCAATTAAATAAATATATACGCTGCAGATTTAATATATATGTGTTTTTTTAATTGGCATGCGTGAAGGTTATGTGTGGCTCTGTTCACAGTAAATGCTGCTCCACATGTTCTGTTATCATTTACATGCATGGAGCGCAACTCAAACTCCGTCTCTGCATCTGCTGCGAGTTTGGGTTACTTTACAATGTTTATTTGGGAACGCAATGTGCGCCATTTCATCAAGTTTGTAACGCAAACCATTTGTAAACATTATAAATATGCGAACTGTTCATAGCGATTTAAAAATGTGCATGTTTTGATGTCCATTTAGTCTTGTTTAAGAATCACTTCTATCGTAAAGAAGTGGCCAGACATAAAAGATTAAGTAAATATTTTTAAACAAAAAGTTAAACAAGGATTTGATCTGTTGTAAGAAAAGTGTAACTACACTAGGCCATTGGCGTCCTCTGCAGACATTTGAGTATAATACATAATGCACATTAGATGATTGTTAAAATACATGATATAAACAGTGTTGGTCTATAAAACCATATGATTACTTGTTTTGATGCACAGCTAGCCGTGGATTATCCCGCTTATACCATGGTCATTTGCCAGCATTGATAACTTAAAGCAGTTATTGATGTCTGCAGCGTAATATTTAACCGAAAGGGTAAAATTGACATTATATTCGTCAGTTAAGGCTCGTTAGATCTTAGATCTAGCATTCTGCCCTCTTTGAATCAGACACAGAGATGAAGTAGTGTGTAAGATGGCATTTATGTGATGAATAAATTATAGCATTTAATTGAATTAATTATCGAGAGAGAGATTCATACCTGCGTCTGTTCAGCTTCACTATTAATAATGAAGCTGTGAGTTTAATTACTTCAAAATAGCAATGTAACCCCTAGTTTATGAGAAATATAATGTGCTTCAATGAAAACAGTGCATTAATATAAAATGGTGATTAAACTGACTTGGTACTACCTGTGCATAAAATGTTTGTTTTTTTGCACACCTTCCAGCCTATCAGAATCGAGTATTTAGAGAGACCATGGTATAAATGTTTCAAGTCATTTTAAAGGCTTAGGTCTTTGCTTAGGTCTATTTTTATTACCACGAAAAAATATCCGATTACTTGATTAATCATCAAAATAATCGACAGAATACTCTATTACCAAAATAATTGTTAGTGACAATCCTAGGTTTTACCTTTTAATAAATGAATCATGGGTGGCGCTTATAGTATTTCTATAATAACATATGTAATTCAACTTTTGCTTTTAAATAGGTTTTTAAAAAAACAAGACCACTGTTGTATTGCCCAGCTAAACATGGGGAACATTTTTCTGTTGTGTGGCCATTTTTCTCTCTCTTTCTCTCTGACATTTCTTATCCACAATTGTGTAGGTGTACAGCAGCACAGAGCACCTGGCCACCCCGTCCCTGAGCTTCTCCTCCGACCGCAGTCACAGTGAGGAGATCGAGGACCGGGCAGACACTCACTCTCCTGGAGAGATCCGACGACAAGCCTCCACAGGAGACAAGAGGCTCTCGGCTCAGAGGGCAAGGTACGAATCGAGGAATCAAGAAATGCATTCACCCCAAAATAAAAATGATGTCGTCACGTGCCATTACAAACCGATGGAACATTATACAATACAAAAAACGTTATAATAAATAGTCATTAATTAGAAAAATAAAAAAACTATACCCATTATAGTATTAAGTTCTGGTTAGAATATTATTCTACTTATTGCATGGTTCTCTGAAATGCATGATTCTGATCAGTTGCGACGTTCCGAGATCAGTTATTCCCCTGTAATGATAGTAATTCTGTAAAATGATCTCTCATCTGGGTATGTGAGGCCAGTGCTTCTTTCATTTCCCTCTGCAGACACACTCTCATGTTATTTAAATGTATTTAAATCTTGAGCCACAGTTTTTTACTTTACTTACTTTAAATTAGGATTTCAGTATTAGTAATTGGCATAGGTAATATTTTTGAAGTGTTCGTCCTGTTGACAAAACGAATGTTTTGTACACTCGAATGGATTATAAGAATAAACGGGTAAGAACTAGAACTGTTTCTGTTTAATTTTAGAACCGTTTCTCATCCATACAATGGCAGTGTATCACAGAATGATCCATGCGTCAGTTTTCAGGTGGTGTATGGTAGGGTTATTTTTCAAAAGTCCTTACCTTGGCCTTTGGTGTTCTGTGAACGACTGCGCATTCATGAGACTCTATTAGTGCCGCAGTTCACTCCGACTCGCCCAGAAAATCACAAACACGCAGTTGAACACAGAAGACTGGCTCAAAGCTGCTTGTAAAAAATGGTTTTCTGTGGGGAAGTGTTGAGTTTTTTCAACTTGTCTAATTCTTTTTTTTTTGTGGCAAGTAGCCGTGTAATAAGTAGGACCCTGACATTGTTGCGGTTTACTTTGCGGTAACAACCAGCTGTATGTACATTATTCCTTATATGTATGTTTTCATTGTGGCTCAATCACAGTAAATGTTATTTACCAGCATTTTGAATGCGTGTTTTATTTTTATTAAATTTTTTAGCCTGCGCCCTCGAACTTCATCCAGCTCATCTCAGCCCGAGCGTGCCGTGAGCCCCCTAGTTGTGAGCAGCACACACAGCCTAGAGGCCATGCCACGATTCGCCCTCTCCACCGATGATGAGGGTAAGTTGACAAAAAAATTGCCACATTTTAGAGTTTTTTTTTTTGTTACCAATTTATTGCCCTTCACAATATTCAAAACACTGGTGGCCTAGTAGTGGATACGTTCCGGCCACATAAAGATGGGAAATGAGGATTCGATCTGTCATGTTCCAATCCTGTTGTCCCCTCATTTCCTTTACTCTTTTTGTCTTTCTATAAAATGTCAAAAAGGACCCATCAAAGAAAATCTCTTGCTATTATGCATATTCATACAGAATTATATACTGTAGTAAATGTGTCCCCTAGCAATCAAATTCAAGTCCTTGTAAATTATAATAATGTTGTGCTACATTCACTGGGTGGAGTTTTATTTTGATGCAAACCTTTTAATTCTGCAGCTGAAGTTGTTGTATCCAGCCTGCGACGACTCCGACTTCGTAGCAACAGCACAGGAACGAAACACTCGTCGCCAAGGGAACAAGGGACTCCTCAGTGCTTTGGAAACCAGCTGGAGACGCCTGACAGACAGCGACTTTCACCAGGACGCAAGGTCCCCAAGTCTGCATCAGTGTCCACCCTCTCGCTCATCATCACGCCAGGTCAGACCCCAAACATAGTTACCATAGCAGCTCTAAAGAAAATGGTGGTTCTCTTCATATCTGGAGAGTGGATTTGTAGATTTTATGTCATGGTTTTGTTTCAGATGTATAAAACCACGTTTTTGTGGAAAAAATGAAAATATATATAAATTATTTATTTTTTTTGACACATTTTTCTTCCTTTTCCCCAGATGACGGGAGTGGCGGCCTGCAGGCGCGCTCCATTTCCCCTCGATCGTTTTCCTCGAATCCATCATCCCGAGACTCCTCCCCCAATCGAGACCTGTCACTCAGCGTCAGCAGGCTCCGCCCGCCAATCATCATCCACAGCTCTGGGAAGAAATACGGCTTCACCCTGCAGACCATTCGTGTTTACATGGGGACCAGTGACATCTACACCATAAACCACATGGTCTTGGTAAGCAGATAATCACTTCTAAAGCCTCTTATCGGAACACACTCGGTTTACACCTGGTATTAAGTTGTGTTTTGGTAGATCAGATCACAAGTAGAAAAGGGAGACACATTCCCGTTTACACCTGGTGTTTTAATCTGTCTCTTTTGTCCACTTTCAGCCTCTTCTGTCCTGATTTGTCCGAGGGGAAGGGTACATGTATGGGTTTTTTCAGATCTTTTGAACTAGCTGGCAAATAAAGCACACGCAATTTACATATGAATGTGAAAGGAGACAGAAAAATATACCGGGAGCATCAGCTTCCGTTTCTGCTCTGATAGTCGCAAGACCACGCCGAACGCTGAGAGTGTGTTAGAAATCAGGAATGGCGAGGAATGCTTGGTACGTTTTTCGTCTTCCAACCAATCTTGGTTCTCCAGCCAACAAAGTATTCTTCCAGCACTTCCCATAATGTTTACGCGTTAGGTCAGTAGACGGAGAGAAGGCGGCCTTTCGTGGCTGTTCGAACACATTCAACCACATGAGCATTTACTCTACAAAATCAATCCAGTCAAATGTGTTTTCAACTACCTCTGGAAGTGGACAAGCTCAAAACATTTTAGACCCCGTGTACACCTTTATTTAGCATCGTCCACTTGTGATCCGATCGACCAAAACGCATCTTAATACCAGGTGTAAACGGCCTCAGACATTGAGTTTTAAAGATGGATGGTTCAGTCTGTTTATTCTGATTCCTTTTGTTGTTTTCCTCTGTCAGGGTGTGGAGGAGAGCAGCCCTGCCCATGAGGCTGGACTGCGAGCAGGTGATCTGATCACTCATGTGAATGGAGAGTCTGTGCAGGGTCTAGTGCACACAGAGATGATGGAGCTTCTCTTGAAGGTATTTCAACTGCAGCATGTTGGGATTCCCTGAACCATTGTTTAATATTCTGAACTAGACCAAAAACAAAATGTCAGTTGAGGAATTTCACCCCAAAAAAAAACATTTTGAAACCCTTACTTGATAGGGAATTTATTTGTATTTATTTGAACCATGTTTGTATGCCTAAAACACATTTAACCACAGTGAAATCACTTTATTCAAAGCCTCAAGTGGCTTTTTAATTGTATTAAATTGCAACAGCAATATGATAATAGACGCCAATGTTTTAAAAAATACAATTAATAATATATAATAAATAAATACTCATAGCGTTACTAGTTGAAATACATTTTGACAAAAATAATTTCTAATAGTAATAATGCTGATCAAACTACTGAGAAGAATTATTAAAAATATCTGCAATTTTATTGACTAGCCAAACATTTCTACTTGTAATAATTGCATGTTACTAGCTCAAATTGAGTTATAGATAATAACTCACTTTAAATTAGAAAAAATACATGTTTGAATAATTACTAGTCAAAATTGCCTAACAGATATCTAAAATAGTAGTTTTGACCAGACATTATATAATTTTTTTAGTTATCTGTCCTAGTAATACAGATATTGACAATGTAATTTTTGGAGTAGTAAAAAAAAATCTAACATTTTATTTTCCTGTCTAATTCTATGTGGACCTGTAAAATTAAATTATCTGTTGTAAAAATGTAATTAACTAGTCAAAATAAATTTGCAGATGCCTTTAATTGTTCTTAATAGTTCAAATTGCATTACTTTTTTAATTATTGCAAAATTGAATTCTGACTAGTTAGGGGAGATTAATAGATAATCTTTTGTGTAATTTGTCAGCTAGTTTCATCTACTTTCATTTGGTCTTTTTAATATACAGAGCGGTAACCAGGTGTCCCTGCAGACTATTGCACTAGAGGACACATCTATAAAGATTGGGCCGGCACGCAAGAGCAGCTGTAAAGGAAAGATGGCCCGCCGCTGTAAGAGGAGCAAATGGAGGGACAATCAGGACCGGTCAGGAAAACTCTTGTTTTAAAGCTCTCATATTATTTTACATCATTACATTACATCGTTAGTGGTTGATTTTTAAATGGCTGATCCCAATACTCAGTGCAGGGTAGACAGTGGAAGCTATAATCCCTCTGCATACATAATGCAATTTAATTTTAGCAAATTAGATTGTTGAAATTGAATTAACTTTTATTTTACACAATATTTACTCAACAAAAATATTTTATCCATTTAAATGGTTACTGGCTGATATATTTGTCTATTGCTAATGTTAGTAAGGACATTCGGTTTGATGCCGCCTACAAGAGTTTATCATTCATCGATGTTTGCCATTACCCTGAATAATCTCGTGTTCACCCAGGAGGCGCAGCATGCTGAAGAAGCTGTCCAAACAGAGCACCGTCATGCACAGCAGCCGTAGTTTCTCCTCCGGCCTGCATCACTCGGTGTCCTCCAGCGAGAGTCTGCCAGGCTCTCCCACACACAGCCTTTCCTCCGGACCCACAACACCCTGCCGGAGCCCCGTTCCCGACCACACCGCTGGTATGACCCGACTTATAGATAGAAAACATGAAACTATTTGTCAACCAGTAATTAATCAGTTTAAGTTGGAGAATATATATTGATAAAAATGTAGGAATATTTAAATATTTTCTTAAAATAAAATATTTCTTTTAAAACAGTTGTTATATTATAAAATGAAGAAATATTTAAGGACTGGGTTGAAAATCTTGATTTCTCAATTTGAGTAGATTCTCATTTTGATGAACCAATATCGATTCTTAATTCCCAAGATCGATCTTTTAGTCTATGCTCTTTTCAGTTGTTGCTTGAACACAACTTCACGAAGTATTGTTTGTAGCGCACCTCCCATCCAATAAATCGCAATAAGCTTTGTTACTTATGACATTTGTGATAAAGTATCAGTGTTCAAATTCTGTCCGTTTTAAATATCAAAAGTATTGTTGTGGTGTGACAGGTCGCTGTAGCCTCAGTTCAAGCGAAGCAGCAGCACGAAGCACATGTGAACCAATTATCTCTTACTTTTTACTACTAGTTATAGCACAACATAAAAATAAATGAACATCTGAAGATATGTTGAAAGATACAGTACGACTTACTGAAATGCATCATGTAATTGCTCAATGAATGTTTCAGAAAGACGTCAAAACGGCTTGTAAACAATGTATAAACAATGTCACGCAACTCTGAAAATCAATTCAATGACCATAGCTTGATAGTTGACTAGAAAAATGTACTTTAGAGAGAAGCAATTTGCTAAATATATGTAGTATATTACATATTCATTATAGTTTTTATGACAGCTACCGTTTAATTTTTTTGTGTACTCTACATGATCTAAAATCTAAATGAGTTGAATTGAATCGAGATCAGAATTAAATAGATTTTCAAACTTGTGAATCAAAATCTAATTGTGAAATTTGTGTCAATACCCAGCACTACTATGTCTAGGTCACTTAATTTAATCAGAAAATGCCAGAAAACTTTTGTTTATTGTATATATTATAATATATTAAATATGTTGTTTATTAATTATATTGTTAAAATTGTCATAAAACATTGCAATCTGTTCAGAAGCCAGCCTTCCCCAGAACGCCTCTCCATGCTCCAGCTCTCCCAGTTCACCAGCGGTCCAGATGCGGCCCAGCTCGCTGCACGGCCTTGGCTCGAAACTTGGCAACCAACGCTACACTAAAGTGGGGAGAAGGAAGTCCACCAGCAGTATCCCACCGTCACCTCTGGCCTGCACCTCTTCGCCACAGGCCCTGTCCCCCCAGCGCTCCCCCTCACCCTTACCCAGCATCTCCAAAACCCTCCACTCTTTCCACGGCAAGACCCTCTCGCCCCCCACGATCATTCGGCATGTGGTCAGACCCCGGAGTGCAGAACCTCCACGTTCCCCTCTGCTGAAGAGGGTCCAGTCTGCGGAGAAACTCTCAGGGGCCTTATTTGCTGACAAAAAGCCCCACGCGCCCCGCAGACACACGTTGGAAGTCCCCCACTGCGAGGTGGATGTACTGGGAGATGCAGAGGCAGAGGTGGCCTGTGGTGCAACATATTCGGTGGATCACGGCAGGCTGGGTGGGTACTTTTGCGGCCAGAGGATGAGGGACTGGCCTGGTGACCGAATGGAGCAGATCGTTGTAATGCGCAAGCTGAACCTCTCCGAACGCCGAGATTCCTTCAAGAAGCAGGAAGCCGTGCAGGAAGTGAGCTTTGACGAACCAGACGACAGGGCCGCCCAGATTCCCGCCCAGTCGGGCAAGCAGATGCTGGGCGAAACGCAGTCGGAGGAGGAGTGCATGGCGAGGAGGAATCCGCTGGTCCCTCAGATCGCCGTGCAAGGATCAGAGAGCGAGGAAGCGGACGATTGGAGGCTTTGTTCGGATGAAGACGAGGAAGAGATTGAGGAAAACGTGTCACATACACTGAGTCAAGCTGAACCTCAGGCTGAATGTGCTGCCAAAGACACCCAACGCTCCTCAGCAACTACACATGAAGCCGGCGAGACCACTGCAGATGCAGCAAAGCCAGAAAAGCGTCAGAGTCCAGGAAAAAAGCTAATTGATAGAGAGATAAATGAGTAAAGGACTGTTGCAGCACATCATCATCCCCGCGGGCTTCACGAACGACCCGTCATCACGACGTTTGTTGCCACGCAGAATTCAAACAATTACTAAGTGGGAGTATTTTATTAATGTGTAAATGGAAGTACGATAGTCTTATGCAGGGAATATGTATGCTTTTTTAATTTATAGTGTACTGGAGATGTGCTGTTGGCCAAAAAAAAAAAAACGTAACGGTTGCTAGTACATTTTTCTCACCTTCTGTGAACGGGTTGAGGAGGGGATTTGAATGACTTGATTTTTTTTCTATGAAAATGTGCAAAAGCTTCGAATCCATTTCATCCTCCTAGAGCTTTTAATTTTTGCACCGACATTGTGTGTGATTTTAAAAGCTGCAGGTTCAAATGATATTTGAATGGAATTGTCATGTGGCCCTTTTCATGAATTATTCCACAATCTCAAAGGGTTTCCAGAGTGTTTGAAATGATCCGTGTGAAAGAAAAATAGGACTCTGTTTGTGTCGACCGTTTGGGCTTCAACTGTGGGAACCCCACAAGTAATTTGAAATGAAGTTACATGTTGGTCAAGGTGTCAAAAAACAATCGTCTATGTGAATTTTATGCATCGAACCAAATAGATCAGTTTTACACCTCTTTTTATTTTACCATTTTGTAAAGATGAATTTAGATTTAGAATATTTTAAGTTAAATTCCTTTCTAGATAACTTGTTTAATTAAATGATGCTAAATTTAATTCATGAATTAAAAAAAAAAATAGTTCTTCACTTAGAATTGAACCCAGAAAGGGATAATGTTTGGTTTTAAGATTTTTAAGGTAAAATTGTTCATGTATTTTCACAGAGTTCCCACAATTCGTTTTTGCATGGTTTTTTGTAGTTTTTTTCTTTTTTTTTACTTAAATATTCTTCCAATACTTTTCTTTTTCACCCAGCTTTGTTCAGTTTACCTGCAACCTAAAACATCTCAAATTTTCACAGGTGCTAAAATGAATGGGCTCACAGACACACCTGAAATATTTGAAGAAATAGTTAAGCATGCAGTCACACACCTCACACTAGCCGGAACTCATTTACACAAGAAATCACTGAGTAACGAACCACATCGTCATGAGTTTTTTGACCATTGGCCTGTCGCGAGTACTCACAAGTTTTTGTACTTGGAGAAATGTTTACATTTTATATATATGGATTTCTACTGTGCGAAGGTAACTTAATTACAAATGTTTGCAGAACTGGAGTCAGTGGGTGGAGGCTTTCGCTACATTATTGTTTAAAGTTCGTTGTGATGTCATTGTTAATAGACACTGCACACATTAGACTGGATGTTTTTGTTCATATGCATGACTCTCTTCCAAAACTTTTTTTTTTTTTACTTTAAGTTGTTATTTGGATCTAATATATGACAGTATTTTAATTGCATATAAAACTGCATGAGAAGGTTTAACAGTCAATTGGATGCTATCAGTCAGTCAGGACTTCATTTATGTTGGACCTTCAGGAAAAACGGCACATGCTTGACCAATTCAAGAAAACATTTCTGTTGTATTTTTGAGGTTTGTTAATTGTGACCTCTCCGTTTAACTTTATGCACCAGGCTACTGTAGTCGTAAACACTCTGTGTGACACAAATTGGTGTAAATTTGAATAGGCTGTATTTTCCTGCCTGTCAGCCGAACGTTTGCATGCTGCATGTTAAGTAAATGCACCGTTCACTTTGGCATGGCAACCTGAGTGCAATGTTTAATGGTCAAGTATAACCGAGCCTTTGAATTACAGTAATGTTATTAAAAGCTTATTAATGTTATGCAGACCCAGTTGTGACATTTTATCCCTCTGTAATCACAGACTTTAGTGGATGAAGTGTTTGTCTTGTGGATGTCAAACCCACTCTTAAACATGTTCAGACGAGACTGGGTCACGATGTTGCATTCGCACTAATGCTTCACAGCACTGAAAATCCAACATCTATATAACCTGCTGTGCTGATGGTTTCTTCCATTTTTCCAGAATTGTCAGGACTTGGTAATTATGTTTGTAAAAAAAAAAAAAATATCTTTTTATAAATATTTTTTAATGTTAACTGTTTGTCTGATGATGTTTTGTAATAAATCATTCTCTGGTTAAGATGGAATATAAATGACTTTTGTTTTTCTTCATATTTATATACACACACACACACACACACACACACAATTCTGGGTAGTAACTGATTACATGTAACCCTGATTGCTTAATAAAGCGATTCCAAAAATTAAGCCTTTGTAATTCGAATATTACATTTTAAAATACTTGTACTTAAGACTACAGTTACTTTTTTATTGATTGTATGATTACATGTTATTCTCCCAGAGGCAATAAATTACTCCTAATTTATTTATTTTACTATATATTTATATTTTAAATTTCTTTTCTAAAAAAAAGTCTATCCATTCAGAAGCTCTTCCAGGTTTGTGGAATTGCACATAGACCCCAGCCACTAGTCATGTGCCTATCACTGAAAACAGCATTTAATCACTGGATCTACAGAAATCATTTCACTTTATCATTTATATCATTTCACATGTTTTCTCAACATTGCCTATCTAATCAGCTCCTGACAAACGCATAAATTATTATTTGAATTATCACTCAGTGAGTCATTAAACCATGTGTTACTGTCTTTGGAAGGCTGTTGTCTTTCAAATACATAAAAATGAAATGGTGTGAATTTGTACATTTTAATGTATGCAGGGATTTCCCAGATTCCACCAATAGCTCTGCCAACTCTTATGAAGCACTGCGAATGACATAATCAAGCCGGTCTCCCTACGCTTTCAAAATACTTAAATATTTGTATATATACACTCACCTAAAGGATTATTAGGAACACCTGTTCAATTTCTCATTAATGCAATTATCTAATCAACCAATCACATAGCAGTTGCTTCAATGCATTTAGGGGTGTGGTCCTGGTCAAGACAATCTCCGGAACTCCAAACTGAATGTCAGAATGGGAAAGAAAGGTGATTTAAGCAATTTTGAGCGTGGCATGGTTGTTGGTGCCAGACGGGCCAGTCTGAGTATTTCACAATCTGCTCAGTTACTGGGATTTTCACGCACAACCATTTCTAGGGTTTACAAAGAATGGTGTGAAAAGGGAAAAACATCCAGTATGCGGCAGTCCTGTGGGCGAAAATGCCTTGTTGATGCTAGAGGTCAGAGGAGAATGGGCCGACTGATTCAAGCTGATAGAAGAGCAACTTTGACTGAAATAACCACTCGTTACAACCGAGGTATGCAGCAAAGCATTTGTGAAGCCACAACACGCATAACCTTGAGGCGGATGGGCTACAACAGCAGAAGACCCCACCGGGTACCACTCATCTCCACTACAAATAGGAAAAAGAGGCTACAATTTGCACGAGCTCACCAAAATTGGACAGTTGAAGACTGGAAAAATGTTGCCTGGTCTGATGAGTCTCGATTTCTGTTGAGACATTCAGATGGTAGAGTCAGAATTTGGCGTAAACAGAATGAGAACATGGATCCATCATGCCTTGTTACCACTGTGCAGGCTGGTGGTGGTGGTGTAATGGTGTGGGGGATGTTTTCTTGGCACACTTTAGGCCCCTTAGTGCCAATTGGGCATCGTTTAAATGCCACGGCCTACCTGAGCATTGTTTCTGACCATGTCCATCCCTTTATGACCACCATGTACCCATCCTCTGATGGCTACTTCCAGCAGGATAATGCACCATGTCACAAAGCTCGAATCATTTCAAATTGGTTTCTTGAACATGACAATGAGTTCACTGTACTAAAATGGCCCCCACAGTCACCAGATCTCAACCCAATAGAGCATCTTTGGGATGTGGTGGAACGGGAGCTTCGTGCCCTGGATGTGCATCCCACAAATCTCCATCAACTGTAAGATGCTATCCTATCAATATGGACCAACATTTCTAAAGAATGCTTTCAGCACCTTGTTGAATCAATGCCACGTAGAATTAAGGCAGTTCTGAAGGTGAAAGGGGGTCAAACACAGTATTAGTATGGTATTCCTAATACTCCTTTAGGTGAGTGTATATGCATATTTTGCGATTGCTCCATGGGATTGTTGTTAAAGGGATAGTTCACCCAAAAATTCTGTTATCATTTACTCACCCTCATATCATTCCAAACCCATAAGCCTTTCGTTCATCTTCGGAGCACAAATTAAGATCTTTTTGATCAAATCTGAGAGCTTTCTTTCCGTCCATTGACAATCCATGCAATTAGATGATTCTACCACTTTGACACTTCAAAAAGTTCATAAAGAGATCGTTAAAATAATCCATATGAATTGAGCGGTTTAGTCCAAATTTTCTGAAGAGACATGATCTATTTTTATTATGAACACACTGAATTTAGGCTTTTATTCTTCTGTTGAACACAAAAGAAAATATGTCAAAGCATGTTGGTAATCAGTCAGTTGACGGTAGCCATTGACTTCCAAAGTAGAAAAAAAAAATGGAAGTCCATGGTTACTGTCAGCCATCTGGTTACAAACATTCTTTGGCATATTGTCTTTTGTGTTCAACAGTAGAATGAAAATGATACAGGTGAGTAATACATGAGGGTGAGTAAATGATAACAAAATTTTAATTTTTGGGTGAACCAACCCTTTAAAAATTTATAATTTAAATTTTCAGAGGGCCAGAATGAGGGTTGAAAATAATATTTTTTCTGCATATACAGTTGTTATTAAAATTATTCAACCCCCATTGGAAATCATTTGAAATCAGGTTTATTGGCAAAATGTACAGACTTTCAGCTGTTTGCAATGAACAAATCAAACAAAAGTAATTGAAATAGCTCAACACAACAAATGTTTCAAGTGGTTTCCCCAAATTCAACTGAAAATGCAACTTTTAATGACTTCTGCCGTCTCAAAATTATTCAACCCCTTAATTTTTAGTACTTAGTAGAACACCCTTTTGCTGTTATGGGTTATGCTGTAAACGAGATGTATAACCAGACAGCAGCTTCTGGCAGAATTTCTGAGGAATATTAGCCCATTCCTCATGAGCAATGGCCTCCAGTTCAATATTATTCTTGGGTTTGTGTGCTGCAACCGCCTTCTTCAAATCCCACCCGAGACTTTCTATGAGGTTCAAGTCGGGTGACTGTGATGGCCACTGTAGGATCTTCCAGGAATTCTTCTGCAACCAAGCCGTGGTGGATTTTGAGGTATGCTTGGGATCATTGTCCTGAAGGTCCAAGATTCAGCTTCCTCACTGATGGCTCAACGTTTTCTCCTAGGATTTCCTGATACTTCAATGAATCCATCTTGCCGTCCACAAGCTGCAGGTTTCCAGTACCAGAGGATGTAAATCAGCCGCAGAGCATCACCGAGCTCCACCATGCGTAACTGTAGACAGAGTGTTCATTTCAGCATATGCTTCAATCTTCTTTCTTCAGACACACCGCTGATACATACGGCAGAAAAGGTCCAGTTTTGTTTCATCACCTCACAAAACAGAATCCCAAAACTTCTGTGGCTTATTTATATGATTTTGAGCACTTTTCATGTGTTTTTGGATCAGTAGTGGTGTACGTCTTGGAGTTGTGGCATGCGTTTAGTAGGCGCCTTACTGTGCAGCTGAAACCAAGTCTTGCAGGTCCTTTGCAGTCACTCAATGTTTTTTCTGAACCTGCCTTCTCAGGAATCTGGTTGCAGCCGCTGATAGCTTCCTTTTTCTGCCCCGTCCAGGCAGTGTAACCACTGTTCCTTTAACTTTGAACTTGTGAACTATGCTTCCACCGGTGTCTCTAGGAATATTTAGTGCCTTCGCAATCTTTTTGTTTCCTGTTCCTTGTTTGTAAAGGACAATGATATCTTCTCGTAACTTTTTGGACCATTCTTTTGTCTTTTGAGCCGTATTTACAACATGCAGTCAAACGTGACACTCAACAAACCTAGCCAGTTCAGATATTTCATGTGTTCTAGCTCAAGCACACCTTGTGCAACTAATGAAGCCCTTGATTAGTTGCATCAGCTGAGCTTGAGACAACACCTGTTTTGCAGATTTGTGCTTGTGTGAGGGATTCTATTCAGAGGGTTGAATAATTTTGAGACTGCAGAAGTCAGTTGAATTTGGGGAAACCACTTGAAACATTTGTTGTGTTGAGCTATTTCAATTACTTTTGTTTGATTTGTTCATTGCAAACAGCTGAAATTCTGTAAATTTTGCCAATAAACCTGATTTGCAATGGGGGTTGAATAATGTTGATTACAACTGTATATTTGTTTTTTGTATGTGTGTGCAAAAAACTTTAACATTATAATTGAACCTCAAGGAACATTACAATAATTGTAAAAATCCATGTCATTACTACACACACATGGCAGGAAAATGATTGGAAAAAGATTGTTGCATGAATTATGAATTTGTTAATGATTCATTTTTTGTGCCCACTTTATTCATTTGTTCCCTTGTTTTAATTTAGTTAAATCGTGGCTACGTTTTCACTAAAACAAGGGAATTAATTAGCACAACGTGGCCACAGCTGACCTAAAACAAGGGGACGAATTAATAAATCATGGGAATGGCTCATTACATTACTGATCTTAGCCTACCTCATTTTTTTAAACATAGGCCTATGTACATCATGAACAAGAGATACACACATTTAACATTTCCCACATCGGAAAAATCTTTACTGGCCTACACAAGTGGCTACAAATGCCAAATATTCTTCATTGTTGAATCTTTTGGTAAAGTTACCAGATTCCCAGTTGAAATTCTGTTAATGTTTAACCTGACTTTGTCACATTGTTTGCTTTTGTATGGATTAAACCGTGTACTTTGGCTCGCTCCTTTTTCACCCATTTCAAATCAACTGGTCTCATTTCCACTGCACAAGTATCTCTTCATGTTTTGACCAACTAAGAAGAACATTTTAAACATGGGAAATCATCCCTGCACCCCTACTCCAGCAACTATAGACAGTATTTACAGGGTTGCCCAGGACAACGGGATCCTCCCAGACATCACTCTTGATGGGACGGTGGCAAATCTACTGTCCCTAAATTCCAGCATTGCGCTCAACCTGCAGTATGCGACTGTCCGGCAGAGCCTGACTACAGACCAACTGGGAGCTTTAGACACCAACCTGACCTCTATTTTCGGACAAAGCACTTATGTATCTTACGGAGGTGTTGGAGTTGTAGCGCTTGCTTTATCTTTCCTGCTTGAAGCTCTTGTGTCCAGTATCGTCGGTGTGACCACAGACCCATTTAAAAAGGCTTTCGGATCAGATAACTCTTCGGAAATCGGCAGCATTGCGAGTGAATACCTCAAACTGGTGTCTAAGAGGGCCAATAACTTCGAGGAAATGGGAGAAATAACTGAACTCTATGACCAGAAGCTGAAATACGCTCTAATCGAGCTTTATGAGAGCATGACTTTGGATCAGCAGCTGAACACGTATAGTATTAAGCAGTGGATCAATGGAGCAGCGATCCACCTGCACATGAGGATTCATGGGATTCGTTTGGCTTCTGTCCCTAAAGGTACAGCGGAATCGCTGCGTTTGTCGTACCGAACAGGTTTGGCGAGGTTAATTCAGCTCTATACTGCTTATTTGAGGCAGAACGTAAGAGAGCGGTCCACCATGCAAGGTCCACCGGTAAAGGCGGGATTCTTAATCGTTGAACCTGGTAAGAAGGTTAGACACCGTGTGATTCACAACAGCTGCCAATCTCAGGCTATTGCCACTGCTGTAGTGGGCCGAATTTTATCTGCACAGAATATTGGAAAGATAGAAAGGTTTTTTGATGAAGCTGGTCAAATCTTAGACCGCTTGCTTCAACAGAGAGACACTTTTGAACCACACAGACAACGGCAGATTAATTCTTAACTGGATGTGGATTTCCTTCTGAGGGGACTTTTGAGCTGTTTTTCCAAAAATACTTTGTTGTTTAAACACACTGCATTGTTAAACTGCGCCACATGCTATTTTTGTTGAGTTTGATACCATTGCCATGATATGCTAACTACGGTAAGTGCTGGATGTATTAGCATTAATGAAACAGCTTACCAGATAATAAATACATAAGCTGATACCAGTCTCTTACTGTTGATGTAAAATAATTATTAAAGTGCTATTAACCCATTAAATTATGCTAATATAGATTATGCACATCAATTGTAAAACGGCACATGCAGAGAGATTTGCAGTTTGTAAACATAAAGCAGGATAGAGTACAATAGAGAATAACAGTCAATGACTGTATGTAACATCAGATTGATCAGAGAGGCATCAGTAGAAGGGAGACAGATGGCATCAAATACAGCATTTTACATTACAGTATGTATGCCATGTGATACTGACAGTTTACCATGGTAGAGACTGCCACTACTGTAACTCACCCTTCATCTGTAAAGGTCAACTACAGTATAGAGTCATATATGGTATACAGTGAGAACATTTACTGTATTGCCAGCAAACTCTGTTCTAACACAGAACCTCAAGGCAGTTTTATGCAGTAACTTCATCACACCTTTTGATAACACACTATAGATACTATTACAAACATAATGGATTTCTAATGTTGCAACTGTAGCCTGTATTAATGTAATTATTTCAGCAACCAGGGTGAATTGAAACATCTTGCATTGTTTGCTGTTTAATTAATTGATTGTTAAAAGTACTAAATTGAAAGAAGATAATACTGTTGTGTTTCTGTGATTAAACCAATGTTCTCATTACATATTACAATAATCTTGTATCTGAAACAATGATTATGTGGACTGAAATGTGTATAACTGTAATGAAAGCATCACATCAGGTTTTGAAAGAATGACCAGCTGTGTTACAAGTGTGATCAGTTTGGATTTTTGTGCTTAGAGTTTTGAAAATGTACACCTTTTTCTTGTGACAACAGTACCAAAGCGAATAAAAAAAACTGTAAGCAAACAGCACAACAAAATGTGCTGTAAGTGATACTAGCCGTTTTGCTTAAGCAATTTAGCAAATTTCAACCTCACAGAAGCCCCATGTCAGAAACAAATGGTTGTCACAAAAAAAATGTACGTGCTCAATTGAGGCGTATAATTTGTATCCGGTAAGGCATACATAAACTAAGATACAGAGGATGTGATTATAACTGGACTCATTGGAATCATCATAAGGGGTTGGTTGTAATATTTGTAATGAACTGTTACAACTATCCCCACCCCCAAACTGCCATACCTAACTGTTTTAGCATGTGGGTTAAAGTTAGCATGAATGCAAAGCATCAAATTAAACTAGAGAAATGGCTACTTAAAGTTTTGTGGTGAAAATCAAGCTTTCAATGTTGTTTATATGTCAATGTGGTGTTTTTAATATGCTTTAAGACAAATCATGTGCAAATTCATAGGTCAACACCATTGCTAGCATTTTCTCCTTAAAACTGCAGTGAACCAAAGACAGTCTCAAAAACATGGTTTGAAATCGCTGTTGTTTCTGATGTCACAAACTACCTTGTAAACAATAACGTCAATGTGATCGTCAACGATTGGATCTCTGAGATGGTGTGAGTGAGTGGAGGCGGGGCTAATCTGCATATTCAAAGAACCACATATACTAAATGAGGCAAGGGTGTAGAGTTACATTAAAGCTATTTTAAGGCATGAAGACATTTTTTTCCAAGGAAAAAAAACACTTAAATATATCATTTTGGTGATCAAAGATAAGTTTTAAGGAATAAAATGATTGACTACAGGTGGACTTTAAAGTTATTCTACGTCAAATTTCAGATTTAAGAGAATTTATTAAGGCTGATCTGAATGATCTGTCCTGATAGAATGGGGGTAGAATTGTTCTCTGTTGATGGCCATTCAAAAATATGATAAAAAGTTTTTACAAGCAACATATGAATTGCAAATATTGAATTACATTATACAGTACATGTTTTACCACAGACAGATGTTTGGAGGGGTATTAAAAGCACAAACTGGACTCTAAACTTTTATGTTTTCACTCTCTGCTGCATTTGTAGTCACAGCTCACGACAGTCGCTAATGAAGGGTTTGGGATTGTTCAGGTTTTTGTGGCGCCACCATTAAATCAGTGTTGTCATGACATCATTTCCTCTGGCTCCAGAGCGATTAATCATGACATTTACAGCTCAGACTGCTATTTTGTTTAATCTTTTTATTTAATAGTACATAAATACATTCATTTTGCAATGCATACAACAAACAGTTCTTATTTTTAGAATTCAGTGTTGTTAGATTAAGGTTTTTTTTCTCGACATATGTGAAATATGTAATTGTATTAGCCTACTGAAATTAATTTTTATACAATATTTACTCAAAACTCAGTACAAATATTTCTGTCAAGAAGGTGTGTTAATCAGCCAAATATCAGCTGATTTATTATTATATTTGTCTATGTATCACTAGAAGGATGTATGAAACCCTTTCCTGTGAGATTAGCTGATTGGAGCTCCGGTCGTGACGAGTTTGTAGTACGCCCCCTTCAGGCCCATGAGATAGTCGTGTGCGCCCTTCTCGATAACATATCCTCTAGACATCACAGCTATGATGTCAGAGTTCTGGATAGTAGACAGACGGTGAGCAATGACGATACAAGTTCTGCCTTCTCTTGCTTTATCCAAAGCCTCCTGTACAGTCTGGCACACAGATGAACAAACAGACTGGATGAGTTCTCACACAACTAACAAACAATGAAAATCCTCTAAAACTTGCGCTTTCTGGCTCACCTTTTCACTTTCTGTGTCCAGTGCTGAGGTGGCCTCATCCAGTAGAAGTATTTTGGGGTCTCGTATGATCGCCCTGGCTATAGCAATGCGTTGCTTTTGACCCCGGGAAAGCTGGGAACCTTGGGAACCAACATTAGTGTCGTATTTCTGCATCATGGGAGGAATAAACAATCAAGCAATTAACATTTGTCACACTCATAAGAACCCATTAAAGATTTTTATTTTGTATCTGTTATTATAATAACAGATTAATAATAATTATATTTAGAATGTGGTATATCATGGTAAATCATGCTAGAACATGGTAAATCAAGGTAAACTAAGATAAAATCATGGTAAACTATGCTAGAACAGGGTAAATCATGGTAAACAATGATAAATCATGATAAACTATGGTAAATCATGCTAGAATATGGTCTTTTCCATCTATGATGTCAGTGGTTACATGCTTGCTAAATAAAACTTGTGCTTAAAGGCCTTAACTGATTGAACCCCGATAAATGCTGCTTGCAGCTTTAATATATTATTATTATTATTATTGCTCTTATAATTTCTTATTACTTTAAATGTAGTTAAATGTTTTTTGTTTGTTTTTTGTATAGCACTTTCATTAAAGGTATAGCGGAGGATCTTTCCAAATTTTAGATAAGACCCGCCCTCTCCACTTTTTGAAAAGTTTGATTGATTCACTAGAATGATTGACAATTAGGAGGACCAATAGTTTAGACTACCCACCAGGAAGTAAAACATCCTCTGCTATACCTTTAAACTTATGTTGTTTTTAAATGTCCTTTATAAATAAATGACTTCATAAATGAATCATTTTTTTTAATCTAAAGATGTGAACAGCTTAGAGCAGAATCTCCGAGCTGTCGTTTTGTAATTAAAGTAGATTCCGACACAAAGTGAATGCAGCATTAATTCTAAATCCTTGTAATCCGAAGATTCCCAAAACTAACACCTCAGGAAGTGACATGACAAAGTCATGCAGCTGGGCCTTCTTGGCTGCGGAGATGACATCATCCATGCTGAGCTCTCGTTCATTGTCTCCATAGCGGATGTTTTCTGCAATACTGCAGTCAAACAGAATTGGCTCCTGAGAGACGATCCCAATCTTAGAGCGCAGGAAAGCAACGTTGACCCGAGTGGAGTCATGGCCATCAATGAGCTAATTGATAAAGAACAATGATTAGATCACAAACTCAGTGTTTCAATAAAGATTTTAAAGCAAAAACCCCATTCAAAATATCAGTGAAAGATCTTAACCGTCTTCTTACCACACGTCCATTGTTAGGATCATAGAATCTCTCCAACAGTTGAACGCTAGTGCTCTTGCCACAGCCGCTGCTGCCCACAAAGGCCAAAGTCTGTCCCGGCTTAACACTCACATTCAGACCATTCAGAACCTGAATATCTGGCCGGGTCGGGTACGTGAACTTGCAGTCTATAAACTCAATATCCCCTTTAAAATTATCCTTAAAGAATAAGAAAAAGAAAGAGAAAGTGTTTTGTGACGGTCAAATTGTCAAGTCAAGTCAAGTTTATTTGTATAGCGCTTTTCACAATACAGATTGTATCAAAGCAGCTTCACAGTATTAAATTAAAATAATACAACAAAGTTTTTTTTCAAGAGGAATTTATTGATTGATAAAATTAAATTAAATATCCCCAAATTGTGTGTTGTGTTATTGTTAAATTGCTGTGCCAAGAAATAATGCAGTACTAAAATGTAATGTTAGAAACATTGTTTACATCGCCTACATTTCTATATGATATATGACAAATACATTTCAGTCCTAATAACAGATATTGTGATAAACATACTGTATTTTCCGGAATATGAGTCACATTTTGTACCATCACAATCACCTGAATGAGAGGTATATCAGCCCATAAATTTTAATTAAGCCATACGTCAGCTTTGTATTGTTTCGCAAGCTGATCAACTGATTTTCTAACAATACTCCATGAGTTATTCCACTGGACTACACATGGAATCTCTGGTTTCTCTTCTCAAGGTTTTTTTTTTTTGGCAGGGGATTAATCTACATATATAAACGTTTATTTTCCTTCTCTCGTTCACCTTCTCTCTAAACAACAGAAATAATTAATTGGTCAATGACATTAAATAATGGTCAATGCAATAAGTCAATTAAACTACTGGAGATTACTGTGGTCTGTTTGTTCGCAAGATAAGACATGTCAAGTTTATTTGAATAGCATATTTCCCACACACATGTAATTCAGTTTTGCTTTAAATTTGTTAAGGATTGTGGTTTATAATAAACATTTTTATAGCTAATGAATGCTACCATAATTTATGCTTAATTTATAATTGCATTTTTCAATCTTGTTCTGTTAAATTTGAAGGATTTGTTGTGGAGTGTGAGGCGAAACTAAAGTACATATTTATAGTGTTTAGAATATATGTAAACGTTTCGTTTTATTAACAGGTATTTTACATTACGAAGCGACTTGTCTGTGTTTTTTCACTCAGCAATCCAATTTTGACCCTGTGAAACTTTTGGTGTGACTTTATTCCAGATAATACGGTCCATAAATGGTTGTTATTGATAATTGAATTACCCATTTGTCTCCTTCATTGCTGTAGGTGCTAATTTTGGGTATGTGGTCGAGTAGCTTGAAGAATCGCGCGGCAGATATCTTGGCTTTGGCGTAGTCTGGAGTGTAAGAGGACGCTCGACCGAGAGCTGTGCCGCTGGTTACAATCGCTGAAATCACCCTGTATTGATAGAACCCCTCCAAATTATGAACATTTACTAAACCAGCAATACACTTTTTGGCATTGTTGTCTCACCTGAAAACCATACTGAAGTGTAGCCCCTCTTGATAGACCAGGTATCCACCGAATCGATAGGAGGCGGAGTTCGCCATGAAGACCACACACTGGGAAAACCCATAGCAGGCACCGTAAACATTAGCCTTCTTCAGCGCGGCCTGGTACGGGGCCTCCAGCTGCGTGTTGAACATATCCACAAAACTGCGCTCTTTTCCAAGGCCGGCAATGGTGCGGATGTTATTCAGAGCTTCTCCAGAAATCTGCGCTCAGAAACAGACACAGACACTTTTAAAAAGCCTGATGTAGAAGCTGATGAGTAGGTGATTTTACCAATACTCCAGTCTAACGTGAGCTCACCCGTCCTGCTGTCTCCATGGCCTCTTTGTCCTGCTTGGCGAATCCGGTTAGCATCTTAGCCTGAAACCCTCCAGAGAGAGCCAGGAAGGGCAGAAAGCACAGGATAACCATAGTGAGCTTCCAGCTGAAGTAGAAGGAGATGATAATGGCCACACCGATGTTGGTCAGAGAATTCACGATCATGCCGATCTGAGAACCTGTGGCCTGGAGTGAGAGTTTTTTTTACTGTAATTTAAATGTGCCGCAGATCATGTAGTCGTAATGAAAAAAGGATCAGCAAAATGTTTTTCTTACTCCCTGGACTTGTGAGGCATCAGTGGCCAGTCTTGTGGTCAAAGCACCAGGGCTGTTTCTGCGGTCATCAAACCAGCCGATCTCCTGCCCCAGCATTGCATGAAAACCCAGACGCCTCAGTCTACGTGTCAGAAGTTCCCCAGATTTAGAGAATGCATAGCCCTAAAGAAAGAAAGAAAGAAAGAAAGAAAGAAAGAAAGAACAAACAAACAAACAAACAAAAGTAGCTGTAATAAATATCTAGATATTTTGAAAGCAAACAAAGACCCAAAGCACTATATTATGTTTTATTAACAAAGGTCGGGAGGAGCACGTTCAGATAATCAAACCTAATTAGACACGAGTGGCGCACACTCTGTTAATCAAACCAATCAACGAGTTAAGGGGTGTATATATACAGCAAACTCGCCTCTGTTCGATGACAGTTTAACAGCATCCCTCTATCACCTCATCTCATCACTTCTAGTCCTAAATACTCTTACAACAACAGGGGGGGGGGGGAGTACTCTGGGTTCGAGCAAAAATTCCGAGCTCAGAGCCTTCCCCCCGGACAGCACACCAAATACGCATAATATTTACTCTGTTTAATTGATGTAAGTGTGAACTCGTGAAACAAACACGTGAACACAGCAAAAGCTGCTAATTTCACATCTCATTTAATTCCAAAATGTGCCGGAGCGTAATTAGTAATGCGAAATGAGATGCATTGTTAGTGTTGTCAAAAGGGCAATTATCGGGCACACTATAGAATATATTATAGAATATAGCTGTATGATGTTGGACATGGTTTGGCCGCCTGATACAAATTTGAGGTCTTTTAATGCCAATTAATAATGATTACAATAAAATGTTACCTCAGATTAAAAAACTTAACACTAGACTGTTTTTGTTTCCTATAGCCACCATTTCAATCCTGCATGTAATGCAGTTCACCGAACGAGTCACGGCTTGATGATTTAAAACTCTGAACGAATCTATTTTACCGAGTTTTGACTGCCGTACAGTCTGACATTGAAGACTACTGAGATCCTACAGTGTGACATGGCTTACAGCAGGGATGATGTACGTACAGTCTAACAAGCAACAATCATAAAGGACTACCATAAATCATTCAGGTTGCACTCGGCTTTTAGCACTCTTGCAAGTGCAACATGTTCCTGGTCCAACATCTTTGTTGCATTCCGATCAACCAATCAGATTTCAGGGACACGTTTAAAGTTTATGTCAAGTTTAGGCTTATAACCAGGGTTCCCAGACTGCAACATAGTGTCGGCCCAGATCCGGCCCACATCTGGTATGTGTGGAGTCCACGTGTACCAGATGTGGGCCGGATATGGGCAGACACTATGTTGCAGTCTGGGTTAGGTGCTTCTACATCAGTTATTCACCTATCATTTCCCTTTGATTTTAGGGATAATTTATGGGTAGGGTTAGGATTACATTTTCGAACAGGAATGTTGATCCAGAATCAACAAAATATGTTGACCCAGGAACGCTTCTAACTCTGCAAAATCAGGCTTGTTGCCTTGCTGCCCTACCAGGCAATGACATGATAGCTTAAATGTCATGGAATGGAACGCACAGGATTGTGGGATATCAAAGGCAGCGAAGGATACATCTATGCTGCTTTCAAAACAGATCGATCAGATGAAGGTATCTCAGGAGACAGGAAGTGAAGCTAACATTAGATTCAGGCGTGCCTTGTTGCCGTCCTTTCTTGGATTTTTAAGCTTCCGGACGCAACCACTGGTTTACTGACCCAGGCATTTGAAAGTAATTATATCACCCCCTTGAGGTTAGTTAACACCAATGACTATAACTATGCTATAATGCATAGCATTTTTGGTCTATCTGTAATAGTTTACAATATCTTTACGATATATATTATAATGAAAAGGCTTAATATGAAGACAAACCTGTAACACTTGTGTGAAAAATGAAACCAAACCAACAAATACAAAGAACAGACAGATGCCATTAATTTCCCTCCGTTGTTCAACAGGATCAGGCATCGAGAATGTCTGCAAGTAAAAAGAAAGAGATGAAAGCCATGCTTACAGAAAACACATGTCGTAGAGGAGAATAGCAGGCAGAAACCTCACCGCCAGGATTTGGCTGAAGAGGAGAGAGTAGACTGGGTTCACCCCTCCATTCACAGCGGCTCCAAAGCTTCCAAAGAGCATGTAGGGCCATTCAGGAGCGTTATATTTGAGAATACGAGTCACTGGAGCTGGTTCCACCTCTTCTACATCATCCTCAATAATGCTGCTCTGTATACACATACAGTATGCACATACATGAGATGTTTGTGAGATATGTCAGGCCCATGGAGGTGAAGAGATCTAACCTTTCCCATGAACTCCTGAGGAACGCAGGTTTCAGAGTATGAGCGAGGGCCTAGCTCTCCAGCAAAGGCCACTGAGGATTCAGGTACAACATTCGACAGCTGTGATCGAGATCTTTGGTGAATAGAAGCCCTGCAGATATAATGAAAAAGTGAAAAACTATATTAAAATTGTATTCTTATACACACTTTAAGGCACTTACCACTGTATTAACAATGGAGCTGCCTACTTGAGGAAAGTTTTTCCAACCATAATTTTTTATGCAATATCCCAAAATGCACAAAAAAAATAGGTGGATGAAAACATAGCTAATGACATTTTGACCACTGAAATAGGAAGTGTACCCAGTTTCCATTTAAAAATCTGGTCACTTTAGATTTTTTTAATATTAGCTTTGCAACATACCACCATCAAATTCTACTGGAATCAACTGATCATTAGTTTAGTCTCTTGTGGGTTCATGTAAACGCTAACTAGGGTTTGAAAAAAGCTTGAGCATTCTTTAAAGAAAGCTTGTGTAATAAAGTTTTTCACCATTTTTACCTCAAGCTAGCTCGATAGCTTCCTGCCCTGTTGAGACTCTTTCTCTCTGCATCAGGATCAATACTCTCAGCTTCCTCCATCTCTGAGAAGAGTGGGAGACAGAAAGATTAGAATGACATATTCACTTCAAATCCTTTTCGTTCATTTGAAATAAAGCTGAAATAAAATCAAATATAAATATTGAATGGAAAACTTTAAATGAACAATTCAACGAAAATTTGAAATGATGCCTTGGCAACTTACTGACATAAAAAAGTACAAAAATTACTAAAACTGAAATTGAAATCAAAATAAATTAAAGATAAATAGTGAGAGTCACTGACAGCAAGTAAAAATAGGATGTTTTTCAGGTCGGTGGCAATGGGTTCAAAGTTAAAATAATTTGAACTTTGAGTACCACGTGACAATTCAGGGTGCTTTGCCCCACAGAGTTCAATGCATCGGAGAACATTGACACTAGTCATGTGAACTGATCTTAGTACAGAGTACTAACAGTAGTAAAGAGAGAGTGTGTTACCCTGTTGGGCTTTTTGATTGAGGGCTTTGTCTCCCTGGCTCTGAAGAGTGACCAAGGTGAAGTAGACCCCCTTTCTATCCAGCAGCTCCTCATGTTTTCCTCGTTCCACGGCACGGCCATGCTCGAATCCCACGATCACATCTGCATTCTTTATCGTGGATAAACGGTGAGCGATGGAGATGGTGGTGCGACCCATTCGTACCTTCAATAGAGGATTGATGGTTGTTCAACTCTTCAGTGATTTCCATGTACAATATTTTATTTACTTTTTGTAAATGCTGACCTTGTCCAAAGCCTCCTGTACGACAGCTTCACTCTCGTTGTCCAGAGCTGATGTGGCCATGTCAAGCAGGAGGATTCTGGGATTCCTCACAAGTGCCCGGGCTATTGCGATTCTCTGTTTCTGCCCGCCACTCATCTGGCCACCTCCCTCACCTACCGAAGTGTCAAATTTCTAAAAAGAAAATATCAAAAAGTTTAAGAAACATATTTACTATATTATACACTATCTTTCAAAGGTTTGGGGTCAGTAATACTTTTTTTAAATTTTTTGAAAGAAATATTTTATGCTAACCAATGCTGCTTTTATTTGATTAATAAAACTATAATGTTCTAAAATATTATTACAATTTAAAACTGTTTTATGTTTTTGTAAATATATTAAAATGTAATTTATCCCTGTGATGGCAAAGCTGAATATTCATCATCATTACTCCAGTTTTCAGTGTCACATGATCCTTCAGAAATCATTCTAATATGATGATTTGGTGATAATAATAAGAATAATTTCTTATTGGTATCAATGTTAAAAACAGTTGTGCTGCTAAAAAAAAAAGTGAAAATGTGATCTTTAAAAAAAAAAATGAAATTGAAATTGGAATCTTTTGTAACATTATAAATGTCTTTTTGTCACTTTTAAACAATTTAATGCATCTTTCCTGATTAAAAGTATTAATTTCTTTAAATACAAATCTTACTGACCCCAAAGTTTTGAAGGGTAGTATAAAATGGGGTTTAAAGGAGGGATTCAAATGTAATTTAAACAGAAACCTTCAGGATTTTGCAATATTTGAAACAAAAAGAAAATAATAATATAATATAATATAATATAATATAATATAATATAATATAATATAATATAATATAATATAATATAGCTGGGATAGGCTCTAGGCCTCCCGTGACCCTACAGAGGTTAAGTGTTATGGAGATGGATGGACGGATGGATAATAATATAATAGAGACCAAGATGGTCATTAATTATGATGTCTATGTTTGTTGGACATATTTAGTGGTCTCCTGCCTGTGGTAAATCCATGATGAAGTTATAGGCGTTGGCCTCTTTGGCTGCTGTGATGATCTCATCGTTCGAGACTCCAGGACGCCCATATCGAATGTTCTCAGCAATGGTGGTCGCAAACAGAACCGGCTCCTGCTCCACAATTCCAATCAGAGAACGCAGCCACTGGATGTTCAGGCCCCTGATGTCATGACCATCCAACGTAACCTGGAGTGAAGGAACACTTTCAAGGATTCCTGAATGATGTTCACCAAAAATACTGCAGCATGTAAAAGAGATGTTTCTTTACCATCCCTTCTTTGGGGTCATAGAAGCGTTGAATGAGCTGGATCGCGGTGCTCTTCCCAGCGCCACTGGGACCCACAAACGCTGTTGTCTCTCCTGACTTAACCTGCAGATTAAGCTGATCGAGGATCTGTGAGAAGGAAGAGAGTAGAGGTCATCTAAAGTAGGAACACAGCAGAGAGCCATCTGGTACTGGTGAACATTTCAACTTTACCTTCACTTCAGGTCGAGATGGGTAATGAAAAGTTACGTTATGAAACTCCAGATCTCCTTTCACTTTGTCTAACTTATATCCAGCCTCAGAGAGACAATCGATCTCTGGTTCCTGAAAATAAGACAATATTCCTGTCAATCCATCACTCGGGAAGGTGTCGGACTGTCTCAGATAGATGTCAGACATGCAATAATACAGCTGTTTTCTTCTGACGGGCACCGGCTTTGAGCTTGCTGGGCTTTTTCATTCTGTGCATTTTTCTACACTTACTAAAATCCAGCACAGAGGGCTTTAACACTCATCTGCCATCTGTGTAAGATCGTATTTTCGGTACTCATGGGATTGACATCTGTCTGATTTTATTTTTTTTCTGTATACAAGTGGTCCAATGTAGATTTTTTACATGTCATACAATTATTAAATTCAATTCAATTTCATTTAACAAATATTTTCAGCATAACAATTAAAGTCAGTTCAGAATAATAATAAAAAATAAAAATAAATAAAAATTTGACTTAAAAATAAAAACAAATGAAGTAAAATGAATAAAAAACATACATTTCTTGTTCATTTTACATCATTTTTACTCAAAAATGCAGTTTATTTACAGGTTTAAATTAGATGTTGAATCTCAAGTTTTCATAATTTTGATCTGATTTTGTATTTTTTATATTTCTATTTATTGCTTTAATTTATACTGTATTTTAGTTTTAGCTATTTTAGTACTTCAGCTTATTTCATTTCAATTAGCAGTTTTAAGTTCATTTTAAGAGTTTCATCTAACATTTTCATCTAACATTTATATTTTATTATTTCAGCTTTATTTTAATTAACAAAAATGTTAATAGTGTAATAATTTCTTTTGTTTGTTAACAATAACAACACTGGATTTGAGACAGATATCAGTCTTTTCATGTGATTTGTGTGATGTCCGTTGTCCGCAGGGTTCTTACGCGGTCTATGGTCTCAAAGATAATGGTGGCGGCTCCTCTTCCAGCAGCAAAAGCCTCCAGACAAGGAGACGCCTGGCCCAAATTCAGCGCAGCAATAAGCACTCCGAAAAATACCTGCAAAACAAAACGTGATATCGAAACAATATCAGTGTTCTGCCTTTTCTGCCACATCTGTAATGTGAATAACAAAATGAACCTTGATGTGTGGGTTCTTTTTCATGTGCTTGAATGAGATCATGTGTGTGTACCTGTAGTAAAGTCCCTGGACTGTACTCTTGTGTGTCCACTACTAAACTGGACCCATACCAGAAAGCTAGTGCGTAACACAGGAAGATGATGAACCACAAGTATCCTGTGAAAAACCCCATGATCAGACCTTTCCTGATGCCCCATCTCTGGGCAGAGATCAGATTACGGTCATACCTGCAGAAAATACAATGTGTAAAGAGTTCGGAGGATATAACACAGCCAGTACATTTCTGATTACAGTGTAGTGCGGGAGTCATTATGTGAAGTAAAGATGATGGTTAGTTACCTGTCCACTTCTTTTTTCTCGCCACCGAATGCTGCCACAGTACGAACAGAAGACAATACCTCATCTGCCACAGCACCTGCTTTAGCGTACGCCTGCAGCTCCATTCCCGTCAGTTTTGCCACAAACTAGACAAGCACAAGCAATCAGAACAAATGTAATATATTGTAATTAACTTTATACAACAGTTTGTCACGGCCCCTCGGATGTGATCGACAAATGGAGTATCTTGGAACTCCACTCAGCCTGTGTTTGTTCCAGACAGACTATAAAATTCACCATGAAATCAAAATGAACACTGCCTTATTTTTATGGAATATTGTATAATAGCATTTATCCATGCAAATCATGTTTTTTTATTTATTAATTTGCCCTCATAATCTTTAATCAAAATAATTTCCCCTCCCACTTGCAACAACGTCTCTTCTCTGAGGATGCGTTCACTGGCGTGAGATCCACCAACAGAAAACCACAATGGTCCAATCAATAGAGTGCTGTGGGGAGGAAGTCAAAACCCAGAAGACAATAGACTGGTGCAGGTATGACATCATCATATTTGAATGGGATTTTTGTTAAATGGCTGAAATAAGGTCTGCGGTTAATACAAGCTCAAGACATTTTCACGTTTTATTCTACATCATAAAATACATAAGTATTACCCCACTCGTGATTTTTTAAGCTGTTGCGTGTCTTGAAAAAGACGGTTGCTAACAAGTGGCTAAATGGGATTAGAGAGGCTGTCGATGAGATTAAACGTCATCACGCTGAACTGCTAAAACTCAGTTCGCTTTTACAACCTCTTTATGTTTATAATTACTATTATAATAACTATTGTAACAAACTTTCTGGGAAAATGTTTTTAGGTAAAAACTGAAAGAGTTGTCGGAAGCTTAGTGACGGTGAAGTTGAAGTCGCAAGTAACGTTAGTTTGTTTATAGCCTATTAGCTTTTTACTTCTGGTGACAGCATAGGCTTCAAAATTCATAAAAGATGTGTTCATCTGTTAAAAAATTATCTTAATGGACAAAATGTGTAAGTATCATAAACTTTTGTTGATCACAGATCTTGGTTTTTGCGATAATCCAAAAGCCTACCGTTACGTTACGTAAAAATCATATTGGGTGTGAGTGTGACGCTAACCGCCGGTTGGCCGTTTTCTTAAGGGATTTGATCATTTTTGAAAATTTTGAAAAAGGGATTTCAATTTATGAGATACTTGTCCTTATCTAGTTACTTATCAGAAACATACATTTTATAAAATAAACATAGCAGCTTCAAAATTCGCATTTTTGATACGGGGGTGTGTAGGGCTTGACGCTTGTAGCTGCGAAAAATAACTACATTTGAGAGGCGGCTTTATGTGCGCAAACTGCGGGAATGAGTACAATTATGGGCAATACATGCAATCCCAAGCCGAAATCCAAGCCCTGTAACACCAACTATATTTGGAATATTCATCCGGAGCAAATGAAACGAGTGAGTGAGAGGAGGGGTGTGTGTGTGTAATTTACATTGTAGAGTAAAACATTGTATCTTCAAGTTATGTTTACCTCAGACCGTATTTTATTCATAAATTGAAAAAAAAAAACATTATAAAAACCCATTGGAAAATCTCGAGAGAACCGGGTCGAATTGGTCTTCCGGGTTTTGACGTCATTCATTTCATCCCGAATTTAATGTTGGGGATTTTTCAGTGACTCTTTCTGTAGGTTACATGTTAAACCAGTAAGGTGGCAAAAATCAGTAGCGCCTCTGTCTGCCATGGCCATGATAGATTTAGCGCTTTTAGTTCAGGAAAGAACAAAATGCAGTTCACACAGAATGTTTTTTGCTTTTACTTTTAAATAGGACCTTTTGTGGAAAATTCACTTTAACATGGTCTTTGAACATAAACGTGTGTCGACAGTGTGTGTACACAACCACCCTATAATGGTAAAAATCCACCCACTTCTTTTTTTTAAATCCCCATAAATCATAAGCAGTGTCTCAGAACAAGCGGTTTGCAGATTGTAGCTTTTGTGATGTCACAAATGTTTAGGCCCCACCCACAACTGCTGACGGACTCTGCCCTATTAGCATAGCCCCGCCCTAAGTGAGCTGTACACAGTCCGACATGTTTATCTCCTCGCCAGAGCAGCATTCAAGAAATGTATTCTTATTAAAGATACTAAAGTTATTCAATCAAGAAAAGTGAGTGAATTTCTGTTTTTCTTTTGTTGTTTGATTCATATGAACACAGCATATATAGCAGTAGGTACTGTATATTACGCTGCTTTCACTTTAATACACAGATCTAATATACACATGCGATTTCTTTACTTGCTGTTTACGTGTCTGTGAAGTTTCAGCTCAAAATACCCAACAGATAATTTATGATGTTGTAAATGCCCATTTTTGAGTAGAAGGGTTGTTTTCGTGCATATATACCTTTAAATGCAAATGAGCTGCTGCTTTCCAGAAGAGGGCGGAGCCACTACAGCTCACTCATCAGATACTCTGCCAAACATGCTTTTTATTGCCAAATCAGTCTAAACTTCTGATTTATGGTTTTCTGAGAGCACACATCCAAAGCATGCACAAATTACGAACTGTCAAATTACACACAAAGTTATGACAAAAAAATGTCACACAAACACAGTCGGTTATGTCTGTGTGAACGTTTTTTGTCATAACTTTGTGTGTAATTTGACAGTTCGTAATTTGAGCTGTAGTGGCTCCGCCCTCTTCTGGAAAGCAGCAGCTCATTTGCATTTAAAGGTATACATGCACGAAAACAACCCTTCTACTCAAAAATGGGCATTTACAACATCATAAATTATCTGTTGGGTATTTTGAGCTGAAACTTCACAGACACATTCTGGGGATATCAGAGACTTATATTACCGGTACATCTTGTAAAAAGAGGCATAATAGGTCCCCTTTAAAAACATGAGATGCAATGCAGTGTAGTGGAATGAAAAATACTCGCATTTTTCAAAGTTCTTTGTCATGCTTTCATTGTTTAAAAAAAACGTGGGACTGAAAAACTCAGTACACTGGTCAAAGATGACAGTCTAGCGCATGTTGATAGAGAAAAATGATTTAAAAGCAGCAACAGAATGTTGCAGGTCTGCAGGTTTCAAAAACTCGATTAAAAGAGCTAATGACGTATAAATCTGTTAATTGAAATCCAGTTTGCCCACATAGTTATCATTATCTTTATCGTTGTCGTTCTTGGTGTGAATGGAGCTGTTGTGTTTAAAATAGAATAGAATAGAATAGAATAGAATAGAATAGAATGAGGCATTTATATAGCGCTTTCATATGTACTACTGTACACCCAAAGCGCTTTACAATCATATCAGGGGATCTCTCCTCAACCACCACCAGTGCAATGTGTGATCTTATGTGTGAAATGCATGAAATCTTATGTATGAAAAAAAGTCCTGATGAATTTTCTTTTCTCACCACAGCCATGAGACCTGCTCCGAGCCCAATCAGAGGAGACACTGAGACGATGACCAGCGTTAGTTTCCAGCCCTTTGCGAAACCCATGAGGAAACCACACACGAATGTGGTGAAGCGCTGGATGAAGATCCCCACCTGATCAGCAATGGCATCGTTTATCTTGTTGATGTCACTAGGATTACATGAGATACACACACACAATGTTAGGTAACTCTTGTTTATTTAGCATTTGTGCTCTGGAAAGTGTTTGAATGTGTCTTACTCAGACATGCGAGTGTTGAGCTCTCCCACAGAGGTGCAGTCAAACCAACCAATCTCCATCCTCATGACCTTCCTGAAATACATCTGCCTGATGATCTGAATCTGTCGTGCTGCTGCAGTGATCCACAGAGAGATCTGAAGGAAACAAAATGAGAAAGAAAACACTTTAATGGATTCTATAATAAGGTCATGCAAAAATTATGCACATTATTGAAGTTTTTGCAAATTTCGTATTGCACATTTACAAAACAAGAAAAAAACAACAGTAATTAGTTGAAAAGTCTCACTTGGAGGTATCCAAGAATGAAGACCCCCGCTCCAATGCCCACATAATAGTAGGCGAAATTGGTCATTTCATATTCAATGTCTAATAGCCTGAAGCAGAAGAGCACACCATCATTAAATAAAAATTTTGAAAAATTGAGAGAGAAACATAGGAAAATCATTTTCAACAGTAGAAAGTTTTATTACATTTATTTATTATTTAAAATAAAAAAGCCAGACACATACATTTGATTTGACTGAATATGTTTTTCTAATATTGAGCAGAAAAAAAGATACACTGTTCCCTTGATACAAAGTAAATAATTTCACTTATTTTTTTGGCTTTAATAAAATGACTAATAATTTCACCTTTACTAATTTTCTCACACAATATAAATGAGTCTTTATACATTCATATAAATAGCTGCATTTGATTTTAGAGAGAGTGAATCCTTCACAAGGGAAAAAAGAAAATGAGTGAAAACCACTGCTTTGTATATTCTCACCCGCATGATTTGGTCATGTTCAGTGCCAGGTTTTCTTCTTGTGTCAGGTTTCGCCACTGTATAGTGTTGTTCACACATACTTTCTCCGGGTCAGTAAGCTCATTGAGCTCGATGTCATACTCTATGAAGGTGTCCGTCAGCATCCCAAACACGAGCAGCATCAGCGGCTGCGCTGAACCGTGAGCAATCGCACACAAGCTCCCAAAAATCATCATCCAGATCTCCCGGCAGCTGGCAAAGCGAAACTGCAGGGGAAATCAATTTACAAGTTCACCAATAATGTATCAAATCAAAGTATGGACTTAATTGCAGTTAGAGGTTTACCTCTTCACTCCCATTTACATGTAATTTTCATTTTTCTTATTATGCTAAGAAGTGTTTTGTGGTTATTTTTACCGCCGTGTAAGGCCTACCCCACAGCACAAATGATGAACTCATATATACAGTATGTATGTTACTGCCCACTGTTTTAATTTACTTTCATCAAATGTAAAACACATATCTACAGTATGTAGGCCTAGGTAATATGTAGTAGTGTAAAAACTTTTCTTCTTTTGTACAGTATTACTTTGTACAAAATTGGTCTTCTGCATAGTACAGCTACTGACCGGCCTAAAAAAAAAGGTTTCTGATTGGATTTAAATAGGCAAATGCTTAAGAGTCAAGTCAAGTCAAGTCAAGTTTATTTGTATAGCGCTTTTCACAATACAGATTGTATCAAAGCAGCTTCACAGTTTTAAATTAAAATAATACAACAAAGTTTGTTTCAAGAGCAATTTATTGATTGATCAAATTAAATGTTTTTTTAATTTTATTAAAAAATAAAAGACTCAATGATTGAGTCTAAGAGATTGAGACTCTTAGACTCAATCATTAAGAGTCTATGATTGGATCATTATTCCAGTGATTGTTATGTTTCTAGCATGTTATATGTTTGGCAACGGTTCTTCTAAGCCTAAGCCAATTGATGAAGTGTGTAGCTTTTTATTTCTTAAACAACCATGAAGACACATCATGGCCATATTCCACAATGACAAAGCCAAAATTCATCAGGCTCAAATTGTGAAAGAATGGTTGTGAGGGAGCATGAAGAATCATTTTCACATATGAAGTGGCTCTGAGTCCAGTCCTTAAATTCATTGAAAGTCTTTGGGATGTGCTGGAGGAGACTTTACAGAGTGCTGGACTCTTGCATTGTCAATACAAGATCTTGACCAAAAATGTATGCACCACTTAATGGAAATAACATCACAACATTTATTTCCATCAAGAGGTGCTTACATTTTTTATCAAGATCTTGTCGAATGATTCTTCATGCTCCCTCATTACCATTCTTTCACATTTTGAGCCGAATGAATCTTGACATTGTCATCCTGTAATACGGCCATGATGCATGGTTGTTTAAGAAATGAAAAGCTACACACTCCATCAATTAAGGTTAGAAGAACTGTTGCCAAACATATATCATGCTATAAACATAATAATCACTGCAATAATTATCCAATCATAGACTCTTAAGCATTTGCCTATTTAAATCCAAAAAGCAACTTTCTTTTTCTTTTAGAACACTCTTGGCCTTACTGGCAATACTAACATGTCACTTACAGTCATTATAAACTGTACATTATGCAACAGGTGTCCATCCGTGTAACATTTTTTTTTTTTTTGGCCCAAACAGGACAATCACAAAACATATTACCACTAACAACAAAATTCCTCTCATTTTTATAATATATCTCAGAGGAATTACCAGCTGAAAATAGCCAACGCGGATGGCCGATTCTTCTTCCTTGCCATCTTTGGACCTGTGAATGAAATAGTTTGTGGTGCTCAAAGTAAATGTGAGAAAACAAGCTTTCATCATCAAGGAAAAGGAGAGAAAGATGACTTACTTTTTATCCTTTCCCATTGTCCTGTATTAAAACAAGTTTAGTTTAGAAACATTAAAAATAAGCAATTCTCAATGCTTTATTTTAAATAAACAAATGTAGATGAAAAAAAAAGCAGAACTTACATGTAATCACCATTTGTCGCTGTAACAGAATCAATATGTTCATTCGTGTCTGAATGGATTGTGCTATAGATTTGAGAATAGTTTTAAATGACACATTTTTAAACACTTTACCCTCATCTGAAAATTCATAACCATCATTTTCCTGTCCAAACTTCTTGATGCTGCGCAGCTTTACGGTTCCTGGCATCGTTCTGTCTGTTCTTGTCTTAATGCCATTAAGAAAACAGATGCTTGAGGATTATTGCATCACAGAGGAACATAATGTATCATTTCAGATTTCAAACCAACACTGTAAACTTACCTGGCTGATCCAAAGTTACTCTCTTTTTCTGAGATTTTTAGTTTTACAGTGAAAACTCTTCCTTGGATGCTCCTAAAATCCAATCATATTCTTAGCAAGTGTCTGGATAGACTCCTTCTAAGCTCCGGGAATGTGTCGGTTGTGAACCTCTCGATTGTTGCCAGCAGTATGTGTTTGTAGTTAAATGTCTTGGTCAGTTTGGCTCAGGTTAGGTAACTGTCCGGAAGGTTTGTTCTGTCAGGGAGGGTGAATGACACTGAGGTAGAATACAAACACTGACATGAGATAATTGTCCCAAAAAAATCAATTCGGACACATGTGCTCACAAGATGATTATTGTGATACTACTGACATTAATTCCCAAAATCTCATTAAAGTCCCCCTGTAGTCAATAATTTTAACCCTCTCAAACTCATCTTTGATCACCAAAATTACACATTTAAAAGTTTTTTCCTAAAATAGCTTGAATGTAACTCTACGCCCTTGCTTCATTTAGTATGTGCTGTTCTATGAATATGCAGATTAGCCCCGCCTCCATTGACTCACACCAGCTCAGTTACAAGGTAGTTTGTGATGTCAGAAACACCAGCAATTTCAAACCATGTTTTTGAGACTGTCTTTGGTTCACTGCAGTTTTAAAAGAAATTCAGCAATGGTGTTGACATATGAATTTGCACTTGCTTTGTCTTAAAGCATATTAAAAACACCACATTGACATATAAACAATATTAAAAGCTTGATTTTCACCACAGGGGACTTTAAGAATAAGATTAAGTTGTTAAAAAAAATTCAGGAGCATCCAATAGGGTGGCCATTTGTCATACAGTCGTTTTATACTAAATAAGCCATGATTAAATGACTGTACTTGAATATTTGACATGCCTGAGATATGGGAGATGTCTAAAGATCCAGATCAGAACCGTTTCTGAATCAAGGTAAAAGCTTGCGAGGTCATTCACCTCAGCATGTTTCTGTTCTGCAGGCACAGGACACGGGGGTAACCCATCATGCACTGCAGAATCAACATGTTTGAAAGGTACTGATCTACACCATTTTATAAAACACTTTTATATAGTATGATATAGCCTTGACCAATAAAACGAATTTCATTTTAAGTAAGTGAAACACCCATCTATGTTGTGATCAGGGAGATATTACAAATTTCGTTTTTTGTGTGTGCAAAATATTTAGTTGTATTGCGGCAGAACAAGCATGAGTGCGCGCTACACAGAAACCAAATACACAGACAGAACTGAATCATTAACTCAGAGGTCAGATCCTTCTGTAGCTCTGCCTCATTCCACACTCAGATTAATACGGTCAACACTCTATATGTGATTGACCTGATGAACTCTATTTACTGCACTCTTAACAATCATAAAAATCAAACAATGAGTTTTCAAAATCTTTTAAATCATTCGAAAGTCAATTCAAGTCAAAATTCAAATGGAAGTATGTTTAAAAAAAGAATTTTCTAAATAAAATGAGCTTGTATCCTTATGCACTTGCACGCTGCGGATAGAGACAGAGCACAGCGGATGGCTCACTAGTCCATGGCGCAGGCAGGGTGACGGCTGACCAAGGTGGTGCCGGAGGGACGATGGAGCGTGGTGGAGCCGTAAGGCCGAAGGTCTCTGGTTGAGCAGAGGAAGAGAGGAGCCAAAGTGGAGCCAGCAGGTCGACGGGCCGAGCTGGAGTGATGGGATCAGTGGCTGGAGGCAGAGCCGGGGGATCCACCTGCATGGGCGAAGCTAGAGACTGTAAGACCAGAGGCTTATCCATACAGAAAAGCATTAGGGAAGAAGATGAGGGGCTGACGGAACCAGCTGAGGCGGGTCTGAAGTGCTGGCTGACTTTTGAAGTGGATGAGGGAGAGGACAGCGATGATAACCATGTCCATACAGGGTGATAAAACCATCTTTATGCTGGGTAGGACCAGTGGTGATGAGGGCATAGACGATTCAGGGCTGGATCAAATGTCTGGCATGCATAATACAGCGTTTTTAGTTGTTTCCGCAGATCCGTGTGAACAGGAATCATTTTGATAACGTTTTCATCTGTACAGAGGAAAAACTTTTGTCTGAAAAAAAAAAAACCTTGTCATGTCGATGAGGCCTTCGCAGGGGATAGTCTAGTTGACATGGTCTCTGCTGACACTTCAGGACTGCGTTGTGGTCGCATCCAGACACAAGTCCTTCATCTGATCCGGATACAGCCCGGATCCGGCTGACTACCGTAAACCTCGGGATAAACAGAGAGACTAATATTAGTGTAGATGCCATTCTTGTAACACGTACACCAGGTGTTATGGGAAGTGGTCCCAGATCCGGATGACCTAATTTATGCACCCTAAGAATCATTTTACATTTTTTGAATTATAGAAATTGATAATGTGCTATGTGTATGCCAGGTTGAAGAGATTGTGTTTTTAGTCTAGATTTAAATTGAGAGAGTGTGTCTGCTTCCCGAACAATGCTAGGAAGACTGTTCCAGAGTTTAGATGGGTGTTTGGTGTTTTATGCCCCCAACGGCGCCTTCCAGGCAGCGAGGGGATGGGTAGGTTTAAGGTTGAGGGTAGGGTTAGCTGCCTCTAATGAGCCATTGGGGGCTTAAAACACCATCGAGCGTTTAGATGCTAAATAGGAAAAAGAATCTACCGCCTGCAGTTGATTTTGATATTCTAGGTTTTATCAACTAGCCAGAATTTTGAGATTGCAATAGACGCGAAGTATAATGCCTTAAGAGCTTGCTCAAGTACTGGGAAGCTAAACCATTTAATGCTTTGAAAAGTCATTTGCAAGATTTAAAATGTATATGATGTTTAATAGGGAGCCAATTCAGTGTTGACAGAACCGGGGTTATATGGTCATACTTCCTGGTTCTACTAGATCTGTTGTGTTTTGGACCAGCTGGAGTTTGTTTATTAAGCGTGCAGGGCAGCTGCTGATATGGACGTTGCCGGCTCACACTCCTGGTTAGACTTGTGATGGGGTTCAGGCTCCGGGGCAGGCGTGGCTGCAGGCTTAGGCTCCTGCATGGGCTCTTCATTAGCTCTGGCTCAGGCTCCGTTGTGGGCGTAAGCTCCCAGTCTGCGGTGGGCTCTGGTTTGTGATCCATTATCAGCATGGGAGGTGATTAGCTGGTCTCTGGGCTTAGCTGCGTGACAGGTGCGAGGTGGGGCTGGACAATGGCGATGGTCTCTTCCACTTCGCCCACAGTGAATGAGGAACCATCAATCCATAGCATGAAGTAGATGTACTCCTTCAGCCTCCAACAGTGGTCTCCTCGAGGCAAGACAAATCGTATCTCATCATCCAGCCTGCACCAAAATTCCTTCATTAGGGTGAGGTCATCACAGTCAGCGTGGTGGCAGATGTTAATAAACTCCTACATATACCTTTCCAGACAACAGCCACCCTGAAAAAGAAAAACAATCCTTCCATTTTTCTTAGGTGTGAGGTTTCTAAGATGCCCTTTAAAGTTAGGTGGAACATTGATGGACACTGCTATATCCTAGTGATGTTACATTTGACACTGAAGCTTCAAAGTTTCAAAGTCCAAAGTTTCTCATGAAGTATTCTCGCGTATTGTTTTCAGAGACACACATGATCAACGAAAAATTAAGCCTCACTTTTTTCCAGTCACGTGAATGCTTCACTTTGCGTGTCGGAATGTTTGAATCCAGACCATTACCCTACAGGTTTTTGGAAGTTTAATTCCATTTACTAACATTTTTTAAAAATATAAATAATGTTACATGCTCATATATTACAGTATAGAAACCATAAAATAATTAGACCAACATTTACTTGCATCAAGCAACCCTGTTGGAATTTTTATAATTACTATTAATATAATTGTTACATTTATTTTATTGCCGCACTTTAATCTGTGATTTATATTATCAGAAAACTGAACATTTAGCGTTGTCAGGCTTTTATTTGTGCTTAATGGATAAAACAACAGCGCTTTTTGTATTTATTAAACAAAAGTCAGGTAGCTTCCAAACAGAACGAGGCAGCATGTTTCAAACATAACTTGAACAATACTGGACAAGGACTGAAACAAACTAAGGGACTTTATACATAAGGAACTAAACGAAGATAAATGAATCTCCATGATAACAGATAATGGCGGGAAACTAGAGCAAAGGTAACACAGGAAACAGGTAACTGAGGAATACAAACTAAAAGTCCATGAAAATGAGTATAAATTTTAGTATGTTAAAAGTACTTACGATATGATTTAAGCTGCAACATGGCTTTGCTAATTCAGCAGAAAAGTGCTGTTTGATTTACCGGCTTTGTGTGTGTAAATAGTTTTAAACGGTAAAAGTTACAGGTTGTTCTATAAATATGTTTACATTTTTTACTGACAAGAATATTCTGTAAAAACTACAGATTTTATTTTACAGTGTAGCCTACCTATTGTGAGTAAAATGTTTTATATTATTATTTTTTATTTATTATTTATTTATTACAATTTGTTATTTAGTACCAGGAGCTTCAGAAAGTTTGAGTCCGTGGCAAGAAGTATGTTTTCTTCACACACAGGCTGTGACTGGCTTCAGAACGCTCCTTGGCCCATCTGGACACGAGCGGAGCCTGTTCTGCGGCAGCATGCCTGAGAGGAGGAGCTGGGAAAATCATGTTCATCAAGAGTGTCCACAGTCCATCTGGAGAACATGAAATGTGAGAGCATTTATAAAGCTTACACTTTGTTTAAGAACTTGGTAATAAAGGCAAGAAATTACACTACCATTCAAAAGTTTGGTTTCGGTAAGATTTTGTAAATGTTCTGAAAGCTCTTATGCTCAACAAAGCTGTATGCATTTGTTTGATCAAAAATAAAACAGTTAAAACAGTAATACTGTGAAATATTATTACAGTTTAAAATAATATATTTTAAAACGTAATTTATTCATTTGATGGTAAAGCTGAAAAAATCAATTCATTCTAATATGCTGATTTGGTGCTCAAGAAATGCTTCTATTGTTATTAATGTTGGAAACAGTTGTCCTGCTTTATATATATATATATATATATATATATATATATATATATATATATATATATATATATATATATATATATATATATATATATATATATATATATATATATATATTGGAAACCGTGTAGCTTTTTTTCCGGTTTCTTTAATGAATAGAAAGTTTAATAAAAAAAATATATATATATATATATTTTTTTTTTTGTAACAATGAAAAAAAGTCTTTACTGTCACTTTTAATCAATTTAATGTGTCCTTGCTGAATAAAAGTAAGCCTATTAATGTGCTGCTGACCCCAGAAATTTGAACGGTATGTATATTGTGACCAGGTATTAGATTTATAAAAATAAAATAAAATCGATTGTTATCTGCACAAAGGGCCTTAAATTCTTCTTAACTTGATTTTAAAATAGTTTTAATGATCAATTAATGACTAGCTACCTGCAAAAAGCACATTTCTTAAGGGTAGGCCTACAGTACACTGTAAAAAAAAAAAAGACATCCCCAAGTCAAAAATTTCCAGTGACCGATAACATCTAAATTTTTCAATTAGTCTGACATATTATTTCTCATTGAGCCAATGTTAACAGACTATTGCAACAAGAATTTCACTTGGGCCAATTGAAAAATGTTTATGTTATCGGTCACTTGAAATTTTTGATTTGGGAGGGTTAGACATTTTTTACAGTGTATTTAGATTTCATGGGTATCCTATAGTTTATTTATTTGTTTGTATCGTTTTATATTTTAAGAGGGAGCATATTCATTCTATAACGTTCTTGTGGCTGAACCAGGATTCTTCAAGATTAGCGTGATGATTGTGTAATAATTTCACATAGGAAGCATATTATTTTCACATTTCTGCATTGTCCTTGTGTTGTATGTATTGTGAACACCTTCCAATGTGTTTAATCTCTGTAAAGGTTATGAAAGTGAATTTCTCTGAGATGCCAGATGGTGAACTGCGATGTGGATTGAACAAGCCGGCTCAGCTGTGCAGCTCGTACCTGTTACTCCCCAGGGTGAGATGCACAATTCACACCTGCACCTCTGACTGTCTACTGCTAAAAGTGCTGTTGTAACAATTACATTGAGTACAGTATTAAGTTCCAGATTATAACCAGACTAAAACCTGAAGATGTTTCAGTAAGTATAGCTTTTAGTTAATACATGCATATCGTTTTGACCGAGGTCATTCTCATATGGATCACCAACATGGACACTGCTGATAGAGTATTTGATTTTGACAGCAGCAACAGCCACATTCCCGTTTGTAGTGCAATGGCTCCACCATGTGGCCAGTTGTTAATTTGGCTGCTGGGACAGCAGATCCAAATTTAGACCGTAGCACCAAAACTTTTGCAAACAGGGAGAATGTGACTTAAGCAGAATATCCACAGTCAATTTCAAAGGCCTTGCTATTAAAAATACATTTATTAAGAGGTTGCTCAATCTACAGACTTGACTTGCTGAAATTGTGGTAGTTGGTTTTCTAAACATCACCATTTGGAATATATATTTTATGCGCGAGTTATTAATACTAAATGCATATGCTGATACATTATCAGTTGTCAAAGACCAAAAATATATTGTTGTGCCAAAAGGTGTGGTAGTCTATCAGCGTTCTAAACTTTTATGTGCCAACTATTCTCTTGATTTTTTTCATGGTATCCCATTTGTCCCAGAATCAGAGATAAATTGTCCCACCTTTATGAGAATAGTATTCTAGAAGAACTATGTAACCGAATAATTTTTTTAAACTGTAAATAACTGTTTATTCCATAAGTCTATTCCTGTTTAAATTCAGCAGCAGCTCCTTAAAATAAAAAAAGTGAGAACATTTAAAGTTCATTGTCACTTATATTGACATTCACATTGTTGTTTAGATGTCCAGTGTAAAATGAAATGGCTTATGTAAATCAATGAGATTTTTTATAAGTGTAACAGACTATTTACATAATATGCATATAAATACCAGCAGTCATTCTGTTTCCCAATGTCAAAGCTCTGGACAAGACATGACAGAGATGAACATGTAAAATATTGACGTTTCTTATGCTTAAGTCTTCATAGCAGATACAAAACTATGTATTAGAGGTCTGAAGGCACTATAATGAAGTTGATGGTTTAGAGGCCTTAGAAATTCATGCATCATATGATGTAGGTTTATAGGACAACAGGCAACTTCTTAAATTAAACAAAAATAGACAAAGAAACAGTTCACGGTAAGACAGTTTTATTTCCATCATTAAATATAACTTCAGAAATGACCAGCGATAAAGATACAATTTGTTTTTGAATGTGACGTTACAAACCAAGTGCTTCCCTCTTTCATTCAACCTGCCCTGACACATTTACGAATGCTCCTCAGCCAGTTTCTCTGCCTTCAGGACGACCTCCTCGATGGGGCCCACCATGTAGAAGGCCTGCTCGGGCAAAGGATCATACTCACCTAGGGAAAAACGAACACTATGAGCAACACTGAATAAAAACAGTATTATATTCCCAAGAGACTAATAAAAACAGCCAAGACAAACGGAAGGACTTGACTTACCATCGAGAATGGCCTTGAAGCCCTTGATGGTGTCTTTCAGGGGCACCAGCTTGCCCATGTGTCCAGTGAAGACCTCAGCGACTTGGAAGGGCTGGGACAGGAACCTCTGGATCTTACGTGCACGAGCCACTGTGAGCTTATCCTCCTCAGACAACTCATCCATACCCAGAATAGCAATGATATCCTGCAGGGACTTGTAGTCCTACACAGAGAAGAGCAGGAACAAGGTCATGGATTGGAATTCAAAATGGAGTGAAGTACTCCGATGAAGCCTTTACTCGTTGGCGCTCACCTGGAGGATCTTCTGGACACCACGGGCTACATCATAATGCTCAGATCCCACAATGTTGGGGTCCATGATACGGGAGGTGGAATCCAGTGGATCCACGGCGGGGTAGATGCCCAGCTCAGCAATGGCACGGGACAACACAGTAGTGGCATCCAAGTGAGCGAATGTGGTGGCAGGAGCAGGATCAGTCAAGTCATCAGCAGGCACATAGATGGCCTATGAGAAACAATGACGTTGAAGAACATGAAGAGATCCAAGAAGTGGGAGTGTGTGCGGTGCAAACAAGAGGAGGCATACCTGCACAGATGTGATTGAACCCTTCTTGGTTGTGGTGATTCTTTCCTGCATGGTACCCATGTCAGTGGCCAGAGTTGGCTGATAACCCACAGCAGAGGGGATACGACCCAGCAGGGCAGACACCTATGAGAATAGAAATGAAACCCAATTTTTAGAACACTAATTTCTGACTAACAAAATGCAAGTTTAGACTTCTAAACAATCCCAAAACTGACCTCTGATCCAGCCTGGGTGAAGCGGAAAATGTTGTCGATGAAGAGCAGCACATCCTGCCCCTCCTGGTCACGGAAATACTCTGCAACGGTCAATCCAGTCAGAGCCACACGGGCACGGGCACCTGGGGGCTCGTTCATCTGTCCGTACACCAGCGCCACCTAGCGGGAACCAAGAGGACCTCATAACTTACCGCAGTTCTCAAGATGGACCAAATTTAACTACTGTATCAGAGGATATTTAGATCTACAAGTTACCTTTGAGGTGGTGTCCTTCAGGTTGATGACACCAGACTCAATCATCTCATGGTAGAGATCGTTTCCCTCACGGGTTCTCTCTCCCACGCCAGCAAACACGGAGTAACCACCATGAGCCTTGGCCACATTGTTGATCAGCTCCATGATCAATACAGTCTTTCCCACACCAGCTCCACCAAAAAGACCTGAAGAAATGAGAAGGTGCCTTTAGTCAAATCAAACCAAACATGTTCTGCTACAATTTTAATTAATAAATAAAAACATTCAAAAGTTTGGGGTCAGTAAGATCTTCATCAACATGTTTAAAAAATAAATAAAAAATAAAGCTGCATTTTAAATCAATTTGAATTGTAATATTGTGAGATTACTACAACTTAAAATAACTTAATATCTTAATCCTATTTATTCCTGTGATAAAGTTGAATTTTCAGCATCATTACTCCAGTCTTCAGCGTCACATGATCCTTCAGAAATCATTCTAATATGCTGAAATGCTGCTCAAGAAGTGCTTTTCAATGTTGAAAGCAGCTGGGCTTCTTAATTTTGTGGAAACTGTGATACTTTTCTCATGATTATTTGACAAAGAAATCTTTTGTAAAGTTACATTAATAACTTTACTCTCACTTTTGATCAATTTAATGCATCCTTGTGGAATAGGTCACAAAAAAAACAAAAAAAAAAACACTTGCAGACCCCAAACTTTTGTATGGTAGTGTACACACATACCAATCTTGCCACCCTTGGCATAGGGGGCCAGCAGGTCTACAACCTTGATTCCTGTGACCAGAATCTCCTGTTCGACACTCATGTCTGTGAATTCTGGTGCCTCAGCATGGATAGGGGCAGTCCTGAAGAACAGGTCACAATATTAAACTTTTAAAGACATTGCCACAAATATATCTGCACCAATAAATAGACAATGATATACTTTACAAGAGGCATAACAGCCATAAAATTAGCTAGCAAAAACAAGGTTTCTAAGTGCGCTTCATAAATACTCACTGTTTTGTGGAAATTGGTCCTCTTTCGTCAATGGGCTCACCGATGACATTCATGATCCTGCCAAGCGTCTCAGGTCCCACAGGGATTCTGATGGGGGCACCAGTGTCAAGAACCTTCTGGCCACGCACCAGTCCCTCAGTACCATCCATAGCAATGGTACGAACGGTGCTCTCCCCTAAAGAACAGCAAAAACTATCATTTGCATGTACAAATTCATCATGACTTTACAATTCAGATTTTAGCATTAAACAATCAGTTTCAGTCAAGCTTTAGACATGTTACCCAGATGCTGAGCGACCTCCAGGACTAGCCTGCTGTCACGGCCAGCAACTTCCAGGGCATTGAGAATGGGGGGCAGACCCTCGTCAAACTGGACGTCCACTACGGCACCGATGACCGCAACGATACGCCCGCTGGCGGCGGCAGCAGCAGCGGCAGGAGCGGCATAATCCCTGCCTGAAGGGGAGGAAAAGTAACAGCTGAGGATCACATGCAACTGACATAAATTACCTATTTGTAATTTAAACCAAATTACAAAAATATATAAGCTATTCTGAAAGTCGTGTCGATGTAGTTTGTTTATTGACCGGATAAATCAAAACAGGCAAATGAATGCACCTAAACAAGTCGATGTTCTATAGATAAAGCGGTTAAAATCTGCTGGGAACCGCCTGCAATATGCACTTAAAACTTGTGTAGGTTCATAAATGAGGTTGCATTAACTTGTGATCGTATTCCACGTTTATCTGAGCCATGACCTCGCGAGCTGCGAACACAGCTAGCAGCGCGAGCCTCCTCTCCATGACACATAAAGGTCATTCCGGTTTTCCTACCAACCAGAATTAGTTGTTATCATTAAATGAAGTATTCCATTATGGCAGCATATATCTACCACAAATCAACATACACGCAGAGCATCAGGCGAGAGCAATCATTGAAAATATTCCAGTAAAAACTTTGCGGCCTGCACTTGCTTGTCCGCATGCTGCCATTTAGCAGTCTCGCGCTGGCGGTGACGTTTGCTGTCAGAAGAACTGAGTTAAAAACAATCATTCTAAAAAACAATTATTTCTACTTACGAGAAAACAGTGCTGCTGGAGCTCCGTTGAGGGCCTTCAGGGGGGTCACCCCGGGCTTAAGAGCTTGCAAAGCCCCGGTGCAGCAGCGTCCCACAGCTCCCAACATCGTTAAAATGGCTGAAGGTGGAATGGGGCAGAGGCTCGCGAGCTTATATATGGTGCCGCTTGCGCCTCACACTGCGCATGCGTTTCAGACATGGCGACACGGGAACTGAGCGTCTACGCATGCGTCAGTGCTGAAGGACAGACTGGGCATCGTTACAATGAACTGAAATAGCATTATACTGTATGTGCAGTGGGGAACCATTGAGCAATGATTTGGAAGATTTTGGCCAAATGTAATACCGTAGTAGCCTATAAATATATAAGAGTGCATTTACACAAAATCATGGATCAATAACTGACCGCCTTGGTATTATTATTATTATGATCTAGAATGCGTTTGTTTAAGACGTAATATCCACAGGTAGTAAGTCTGTGCGTGCTCCACCCACATCTGTTTTAGAGCACAATAAACATTAATGCTTTTGAGAAGATTAGATATAATCGTAAATCGAAATATCAGTTGTTGTTGTTTTTTACATACATAACCCAATGTCAGTGACGATTCCTAGCCTATGTTAGCTAGCTTGTGACCTCTAGATGTCGTTGTTGTGTAAACGTTTATCAACTGAACGGTTTTAGAAATTTTGTCAGAAGTGTATGAGTGACAAAGCTGTCTTATTAGTATGTGAATGGCCAATAAGCCCATTATGATTTGTTCTGACAACAAAATAAAACTATAACATAAAATATGGGAATATTAAACATTTTATAAAATATTTTTTGGTTCGATTAGATTAAAAAAAAATCTAATTTGCAATGCATGCAGGGTAGTTAACCCTTATTCATATCAGAGAATGTCTAATAAGAATGCCCGTAGACGTGCTCTGTTCATATTAAGGGGAAAACAGGGTTACAAAAAAGTTTGACAAAAAAATCTGAACATTTAGAATTTTACCTAAGTTTAATGTCCAAAACCTAATATTTTAACAAAAGGAGAACTGATTTTTAACCAAAAAAAAAATCACAGACCTGCTGTGAGCTACGTACGAGGTTGTATCATGTTTTTATTGAAGTCATCAATCCACTTCTTCAAACTTAAATATTTATATTATTTATACAAATAAATTATTATTATGTATTATTTATTATTTATATTTGTATAGATGCATATTTTGCAATACACGCAATACACGCAAAATATGTTTATTTCTGTAGCTATACACAATCAGAATCTTCAAAGTATTTTTAATTATGTCACTCGCAATGCCTCATGGGATTGTAGTTTGTTCCATCATGAAAGCAGCGCAAATTCTCTCTTTTTTTCAGTTCAGTGTTGCACACAGTTTTGTACATTTTGTCTTTTTTTCCGATTTGCACATACTTTTTTTGGCTTCAAATAAAAAATGTGAATGTTGGTTATGGTTCATGCTTTAAAGCAACATCAAATATTATTTTGTACCTTAAAATTATGTTTCCAAAATCGTTTCAGTGGTTCATCAACTCGTAACAGGGTGAACGGCACTTCTGCATTCGCTTTGCGACCCTCTATCGGCTATAACCATAGACAGTATAAGAAGGCTATAACAGCACTATGCAAGTTTGCCAGATCGGGTAGCGGATCTGTAGTTCTAATGAGACATAAGAAACTACAAATTTGACTTGCTTTACGGCAAGCGTTACTATAGCCGATAGGTGGAGCCTATATAAAAAAAATAGCCGTTTCTGATGTCGCAATACATCATACTTTCATAAAATCATGCAACATACAATACCTTGTCTGTGGACATCGTTATTTCAAAGCCGGTGCTGGATAAACAAATAGCGTGCGTGCGACGGTAGGCTAAATTATTTACGACAGCGGTAACGGACAATTCCGCTTCCAACCTGTAGGGGGACCGAAGAGGAAAAGTGCTTTGGTGTCGCTTTGAAACTCTTTACAGAACACAAAAATCCTATGGTTAAAAAATGAATCAGAAAAAGGACCAAGCACTATTAGCATAATTAAACGATTTTAAATTAATTTAAACATAGCCTACTGTTTACGAAAAAATATTATTATTGCAAGATTATTATTATTATAACACTAATGTTTTTAGAAGAGGAGTAAAAATGTATCAATAATATTTACATTTACATTTACATGCATTTGGCAGACGCTTTTATCCAAAGCGACTTACATTGCATTCAAGGTACACATTTTACTTTTTTTTTTTTTGTCAGTTCTTATTGTTGTTGATATTGTTGTTGATCCAAATCCAATCATTGTATCTCTGTCATGAAGGCTGTAAATCGCTTCAGGACTCAAGCTCGAGTCATCAGGTGAGTTAAAATGCTGAACTGTGTAGTTAAGCAACCACAACTAATTTTCGGAAAATAAATAGAATAGAAATGCATATTTGTGAGTCGCTGTGCGCTTTTTAATTAACCCATCCAGCAACCACAGTATACCTCCGATAATAACATCGACCATGAATAATAATGTTTCCAAAACCATATTCACAGTATGACAGCATATTGTAAACATATGATTATAACTTACATCTGCAAATAAATGAAGTGAAATCAAGTAATTTAATAATGTTTTTAATTAAACATACAAATTATATACTTAGGCCTATTAAAATAATCGTGTTTGTATTTGTGTATACTACTACACATATAAATATAAAAGTGCATAAAGCCTATATTCATATACAGTCTAGTCATGTCATATGTCTTAAGTGTCTTTCTGTGTCCTTCTAGATGGCTGTTTTCTAAGTCATTCTGTACCGTGTAGCATCCGTTTACATCAGTAATGACAGGTAAGTGGTGCTCTACACTCTGCTCTACATTTTTTTCCTCACTGAAGAAAGGTTGATGATTTCTTAACGCATATAAGTTTTCCTCTTCTAAATTATTTGATAACCAATTCATTGAACATTCTATTCATTGCTGGAAAATCACAACCCCGAAAAGCTGTAGGTTGATATAATGTTTAAATCTGAGTGCTGAATCCAGATTGTGAGTCTAGCACAGACATTGAAGGGATAGTTTAGTCAAAAAATAAAATTCCATCCTTATTTACCCACCCTCATGTCATTCTCAACCTGTATGACTTTCTTTCTTATGCAGAACTCCAAAAAGATTTTTGGAAGAATATCTCAGCTGTTTTGGTCCACACATTGAAAGTCAAAGGGGTCCAAAACAACATAAGACCACTTTGACTCAATATGGACAATGTTGGGTGAACGATCCCTTTGTATATTGTCTTTTATCTTGATTCATAAAAATATATAAAAATATTATCAGACATTAGAAACCATACTCAGAAAAAGAACTTTAATACAATTTACATTTTTATTATTTTCTTACATATGCAGTCAAATAACGACACTCTAGCAACCCACAACACATGGTTATTATAGTTGAACTTCTGATATTGTCAATATTTGGCAATATTATTGACTTGAATGCACTGACGCAATTGGATGAGAACTGAACTGAACTGATCTGACATCATGGTTTTCTCCAGAGCTGCTTTATAGCTGAATTGAACTCATTCCATAATTGAAGAACTTTACACAGTTATTGAACCAAACTGAATCAACACTCAACTGAATGCAGCTGAATAATGACTGTCTGTATGTCTGTAAGTCTGTATGCATCACTGAATTTTCCTGTCATCACTGTAAAGCTGCTTTGAAACAATCTGTATTGTATAAAGTGCTATATAAATAAAGGTGACTTGCCTTGACTTTAGATTTTTTTGGCTGAGATTAGAAGTGATTTATCACACACATACAATAATATAATATAATATAATATAATATAATATAATAATATAATTACAGATCTTCAAATTTGGTGGGATGAACGCTGTTATAAGTTGAAGAATGAATGCAGCCTTGTTGTACACCTTTACTAACATTAAACCATCCTGTGTTTCTACATTCTTTTCAAAGGGTTGCTTCCATCAATCCATCAATGGCTCCCACATATATAATCAGACAGAATTTTCTTCAATTCAGGTAATTCTGATGTTGTTGTCATTGTCACAAGACTGTGATCTTCTGCCAGGAACATCAGGCCAATCTGCTGCTGTCCAGAATCAGGTGGTTTTGTCTTTGGTCAGTAACACAGGTAAGTGTACATTACACTGATTTCTACTGACATAGACAAGTTACTTCTTCTAAACTTTCTTAACAACATATTCATTTGACAGTCTATTCATAACTGTTAGATCATGACCCTGAAAATGGATTGCAGGTCGATTATCATGTTCAAAACTGGTTGCTGAATCTAGTTTGTGAATCAAAAGCAATTGACTCATTCATTCACTCTTTTAACTGGTATTCAGGAAATCAAGGTCACAGACATTGAAGGGATAGTTCAGTAAAAAAAATAAATTCTGTCATCATCAACTCACCCACATGTCGACAGACAGTCACAGAGCACCGTAATCGAAAAGCAGCCGCCTTTTACTGTTCCTCCTGAACCAAAACAACAAGCTTATGCTGCTTTCACGCCATGTCGTAATTACCGTGGTTAAGAGATGACAACCAGTGACGTTCTACACGGAGCCGTTCACGTCCCCGGACTCGGAATTACGCGTTTCTGTGGCAAAACTATCAACGGCGAAATGAATCTGTAGCAGTCAGGTGGTACAAGTCAGAGCTCTATGTTGTTTACTTTCATTATTGTAATGTTATGTGCTTTGAGACATGAGGTATTTTAACACCGTCTCTCATGACGCTTTGCCGACTCTACTGTGCTGTCATGTGTTAAGGAGGAGGTGTGGTTTTGGAGACACTCTGAAGGGAGGGTGGGATCTTATGCTTTCAAAGCTAACGTTAGCTTGCTATTGCTAGCCTCTCCGAAGTTGCCTACCCTACACTACTTTTAGGCCGTGTGTCCACCAAAGAGTTTTTAGCCAGCTGAAAAGGCTAGGTGCTCTGCTGAAAACGCCTAGCTGTGGGCGCTTCAGAGCGTATTGGCAGCGCAGCGGTTTTTTCAGATGAAACGCTTAATATGATACTGAATATCTGCGAAAGTGTTTCTAGTATTATTTCATTTCATAGATAGTTTGTTTCTGTGTTGCTTCTATATAAAAATGTCGATACATTGTAAAGTATTTGCTTTGGCTTTATTTTGTTCCGTTATTATGCTTGTTGTCATCTGTTGACGTTGTAAATGCATAATGTGACGGTTGGTTGTACCCCCTCCTCCACTGTGATTGGACGGTTGGGTAAAAAGTGACAGTGATGAGAGCTGTGATTTACCTTAAACATTTAAGTTAAACATTCCGCAACTCTCTGCGACCGTTAAAAAAGCGTCTCGTTACACATTGAAAACAATTGAAAAAATACGCCAGCCGTGTGAAAAAATGCATTGGTGGACACAGGGCCTTAACATGGACAGAAAAAACTATTTTCAAAATATCATCTTTTGTGTTGGGCGAACGATCCCAACCTGATTAAAATATTTGTAATTTTTATAATATTTAATATATTATATAAATATTTTATCATATTTATAATTTGTTCACTTCCTCAACCACATAACAACGCTTTGGCAACCCACAACACAGGGTTTTTATAGTTTTAAGCTTCTGATGTTGTTTACATAGTTTGTTTTAGTTTAGTTTTTTTCAGTGTTTCATAGTTTTCATTTTTTCCAATACATATTGTATTATAGTTTTAGCAAGGCTTTTAGGTTATGTACAAAATTATATATAGAGATTCGGATTCAGCACTTTCAAAATCTGCAATTAATCATGGTGAATTATTATACAAGCATTAAAAAAATTATAATATGATATAATTACTGTTCCTCAGATTTGATTGACTGAACGCTGTTACAAGAATACTGAAAAACGAATCCAGTCTTGTCGTACACCTTTGCTAATATTTATATTACATGAATATAATAACCATTCTTGTTACCTCGTTCTGTTTTAACGGTTGGTTCCATCCATCCATCGATGACTTCCACACATAATCAGTTAGAATTTTCTTCCATTCAGGTAATTTTGGTGTTGTTGTTGTTTTCACAAGCCAGTCATCCTCTTGCCAGGAACATCAGGCCAATCAGCTGCTGTCCAGAATCAGGTGGTTTGTCTTCGTCTGGCATCTCAACAGAGACCTGTCCAGTATGGGTGACCCTACCAGTAGTTGTGAAGTACCAGTGGCGTAGCTCTCAGCATCACTGATGCACACAAGCCCTCACAGCACGTCAAGCTGCAAACCATGTGAGGGACCCTAACCTACCCTAACCGAACTGCTTAATAGCAAATGCATTTCAACAACCACTCAAAACATCCTAACAACCACATTGCAATTAATGAAAAACCACTCAGAAAAGCCCAGAAACCACATAAAACAGGTTAACAACCTCGCAGAAAACCTTGGCAAACAAGCCAACACACGGGAACCACCCAAAACATACTGAAAACCATGTAGCAAGCACTAGAAGTCACTCAGAAAAACCTAGGAACCGCAAATCAATGCATTGACAATCACCAAAAACATCCTAACAACCACACCGCAATGTGCAAAACACTTACTCTACAAAATAAACCTTATACTTATAAACTTACTCTACAAATTATAAGCTTACTCTATAACTATATACAGGATTTACATACGTGGGTCCCGCTGTGTGTTACTCCGGGCTCTACGTGACACTAATGCCTCAGTGTCTGGGTTTCTTTCTTCTGGGTTCCTCTGGCAGGGGCTTTTCACTGATGTCCATGTGGATGCGAGGTGCGAAGCTTCTGCTGGTTTCGGAGAAGCTCTCGGTGATCAGTACGCGTCCGTCAGGCTGCTCCGTCTCCACCAGTGAAGGGTGGTTGAGTGTCTCCCACAGCCGCTGCTTGGTCTTCAGTCCCAGTGTAAGGCTGTAGGGACGGTGCCGACCAGAGCGTGTCTTCATCATGGGCTCCGCCACAAAGCGGTAAACGTCCCGGTAGCCCTGAACGCTGCAGCCGTGGATGGAGACAGTCTCTTCCTGCTGACACAGAGGGGTCGGATACACGTTCACTGAAGAGACTGAGGCTGCTGGGAGAATGCTGGGAAGGAGAGCAGCGTTCTTCAGGTAGCGCTCTTCCAAACCGTTGGGTCGTTGAGCTTTCTCAGAGATGCAGCTGTAAGTGTGATCCAACTTGATTACAGTTGCCAGCTGTGAAAGCTCACACTGGTCTTGAATAAAAGAGATGCCCTCCAGCAAGAATCCTCTCATAGTGACATAGTGGTGTCTGTTAAGGCCAGCATCACTGATAGGAACTGTGCTATAGTAGAGGTTTATAAATGAATCTGTGTGTTGAAAGAATCTTTTAAGGGTACGAATCATTCTTCCACTATTCATATCTTTTGTTCCCTGAAGTCTCTTCCATTTGAAGTGCACAACTGCTTTGGTGTCTTTTCCTGACTACAGCATAAGCCGGAGTACGGCCTCTGAAGAAGCATTTCAGGGCCAGGCTGTGAATCTACTAAACGAAACTGTGTTTGGAGTCTGAATTAATCTCGCTTGTGAATGAATATGCACATACATATTTGTTTAAATTTAAGAATTTTTTTTTTATTGTGCTTCCTTTCTGTCCTTTTTCTAGCTTGGTTTAAAAAAAAACTAACTTGTGTCTTGATTTTTGTAGTTGCAGACATCAAGGATAGCAACATGAGGTTGTGAACAGCTTGAAGAAACTTTAAGTTATGAACAAAATGCATTGATCTGCTGAAAAGAAGAAAGCAAAGTCAAGTCAAGTCAACTTTATTTTTATAGCTTTTTTTTTTTTTTTTTTTTACAATACAGATTATTTAAAAACAGCTTTAGAGTGATAACAGATAAATAGATACAGATAAAAAAAAGCTGAAGTCAGTTCAGTGTTGATTTTATACAGTTTTCTTGTGATTTTGTGGTGAAGGTTCGAGGAGACCAGGGGCCGAATAGAACAACACAATATTGTAAGCCCCCCCGGGTGCAGGACGCGCGGTGGAAAGGCCAGCCTGTTGGACCTGGCGAGGGATAACCACCAGACGATGAGAATGGAGATTGGTGAGGAAGCGCTCATCCTTTGATCGGGCCTCACTAATTTAGCCACTGCGCGAGTAACGACCTCAAGCAGCTCCTCATAAGATTTTGACGATGAGGACTGCCCGCCCGCCAGCCACACTCCATTCAAAACCCCCCTCAACGTCTAGCTCCTCGAAGCTAGACACCCCTGAGCGGAAGAAATCGCAGAGTGAGTTTCCAGATCTAGAACGGGACCCTCGGAGTCTGTAGAGAGAGTGAGAGAATGGAGTCACCTCAGGGGTCACCTCAGACTCCTCTAACAGCTCTATCTGCGAGCCCCATAATTTAAATCTATGCGCCGCCTCAGCGGACGCAGGACTCTAACCGAGCTATAAAAAAGATTAAAAAAGAGAAAGAAATTAATACTTTTATACATCAAGGATGCAATAAATTGATTGAAGTGACAGTAAAGACATTTATGTTACAAAAGATTTATATTTCAAATAAATGCTGTTCTATTGAACTATTGATCAAAGAATTTGAAAAAGCTATTTTATAATCTCGAGATAATTCTGACTTTATAACTTGTCATTGCGAGTTTATATCTCACCATTCAGTTGGGAGAAAAAAGTCAGAATTGTGAGATAAAAATTACGTTTTTAATTTTGTGGCGGAAACATGCTTCCATATTGGATTGTTTTATACAGGTATAAAATGTATTTTGTTTGAAATATATTATGCTAAACTCAACAGTAGCCTAATAATACTGTAAACTACAATACGGTAATAATCTTCACATGAAAATACAGTAATACACTATAAACTAATTTATATCTATACACTGTAAAACCTAACAGTCAAATTTACTAAATGAAACAAGTTCAGTTTACTCAAATATTTCAAAGTTAAGTATACTTAATAGAAAAAAGGTGAACTCAGTTACTAATTACAACAGAACTCAAACTGAATGAGTTACAGCAGATTTCTAGTTCCCAGTGTGCTTTGCTTCCGGCTATTAAAGGAGAGTAAATGTTAAAATTAAGTGTTATATATTATGTTTTTGTTTACTCAAAATTAATATAGGGGGTGATCTGTTATTCTTTCATTTAAAAGGGTTTCTGTTATGTCTGAATTTTGGGGCATTACCATTGTGGAGAAGAGTACATGACCAAAGGCAAACATACAGAGAAGCCAGTTACGTTGTGTGTACCCTGATGTGGATGTGTAGCAAATGCTGAGGTGTCTCAGCAAGAGCAGTAATTGTGTTGTGTGCACAGATGGTACAGCAGTGCAACTGAACAAACAAGCCTGAGCTGTTGCTAGAACTGCCTGTACATGTTTGCCCTGTACGATAAAGAGATTTCTGTAATCTGTGTGATATAAATCCAACTTGCTCAGATTGGCTTTGAACAATCACTTGTGTATCTGAGGCAGATTTTTACAGTGTTGTTGTGATTTGTGTAGCTCTTGGACTAGTGTGAGGTTTTTGTCTGTCGTGGTTATCAGGAGGAACAGATTGTTGAAAAGCAGGACACATTATGCTGTTTGGAAAGTGTTGACAGGAAGTTGTCGTATTTTTTCCTCATTTAACACTGTAAACATTTGCGCTAATTTTTATATCTGAATGTGCTTGTCATTTCCCTCATTACAGATTATTCAATCAGATAGTCAAATCAAATTTTGCTATTGATGTCACGAATGAGACTCATTTTCCATAATTACTGAAGTCAACTAACAGACAAGAAGAACAGAGAATATGGTGATGAACGTGCCATCATAAAGACACAGTATATTAATAACTTAATGTTCACTTAATGTTTAAAAAATATTAATAATTTCATAACTCTGTTAAATGTCATCTTTTCTGAATCTCAAAAGCAATGTCCATTTTTTTAATTACAATGTTGTGATGCTTAAATTCAGTTCTGTCATGACAACTCTGAGTGTTTTGGTAATGGGAATGACAATGTTGATATATTTGGTTTTGGAATAGTAGTAGATAGATAGAATATATCTGCAACGCTGCTGCTGCAGAGCAAGGGACTTACTAGGCTAATACATACACGACACGCTGCTTTATAGACATGCTGCTGCTGTACAAAATAGCGTGCATGAATTACCCGAAGCAGATCAATATAGGTGGAGCTGGGGAAGGTGGAGGGTTTCTGAGAGCGTTCTGCACTGCTACAACAAATTCTGACCTATTTGAAGTTTGAGCAGCGAGCTCATTGGCTGCTGATAGAGGTGGGCAGATCGATCCTTGAGTATCGATATATCGATACTGACGTGGTATCGAGGATCGATCCTCACATAAAAATATCGATCCAAATGTGTGTGTTTTTTTTACCAGTAATTTTTATTAATTTAGCACGCAATTCAGTGCGTAAAATAAGCTTCTAAGTGGAAAAATAAGCGAATGTTAGCGGATAATTGTGTAGGCTAGAACTTTTTCTCCTAGTCATCTGGATACAAGACGAAACCAATCAATCACAGAGCGTTCGATGCTGGTGCTTCGCTGAGCTCACAGGACCAGTGCGTTTGGGAAACAAAGCCTTGCTTAGATGACAGAGAAACAATCGGGTATTTTTTTTTAATAAACAAAGCAAAAGTGTATATAACGGTTCAAAATGTTGACGTCAGTAAGATTTTTTTAATGAAATTAATATTTTTATTCAACAAGGATCAAGGCATTCAATTGATCAAAAGTGACAGTCAAGGGTTTTTCACTGTTAAAAAAAAACTACTTCATGAATGCTGTTCTTTCAACTTTGTTCATCAAATAATTCTGCATCATGGTTTCCACAAAAAATATGAAACTGTTTTCAACATTGATAATAATAAGAAATGTTTCCTGAGCTGTAAATCAGCATATTAAAATGAATTATCATCATGACTGTCTGGAGTAATGATGCCGAAAATTCAGCTTTGATCACTTGAATAAATTACAGTTGAGTATGACATAGAAAACAGATAGCCTATGTTAAATTGTAATATTACAGTTTTTACTGTATTTTTGATCAAATAAATGCAGAAGAGAATAAAAAAATCTTACAGACCCCAAACTTTTAAACAGTAGGCTAGTGTACAATAGTACTTTTACTATAATTAGGGTAGTTTTGTAAAAGTCACTGACTAATAATTACAGGCGAGTTGAGAGCACAAATCACAAAATATTTAGTAGTCATGAAAACGTATTCAGATTTAGCATATTAATGATGCATTCACCTCATAAATCATGACACACTGCTCTAGCACAGGAAAGTGCATACAAGTTCAAGTGCATGCTTTTAAAACGAAAAAGTATTGGTATCGGTATCGATATCGGCGATACTGGCCCTGTATTTACTTGGTATCGGATCCATACCGAAATTTGGAGTATCGCCCACCTCTAGCTGCTGATAAAGCAGGAACCAATCAGCTGTGCCCTATAGAGAATAATGTGATTGCAAGCAGGTTGAGTTGAGGACCTATAAGCCTATGGCGTCTAGAGTTTCATGATAGAAATGTGTATTTGTGGCATTTTAAATGATTGATATTAGTAACTGTTTTATTTTTAAATTATTAAGACTAAAAAGTATATACATTTTGTATAACATCACCGTAACATGAAAATTATAGCAACTTATAGCCTAGGTATCTGCCAAAAAATTGAATATCTGTGCATCTCTAGTTTTATGCATTTACAGATATACTAATATAATAATAATAATGTAATATGTACGACTAAAAATTTTTTATGTAAAAAACAACCCAATCAGACCACAGATAATACCTTTCTTGAACAGAGACTCAACAACGTGTGATACACATTGCAAATAAAAAGGTGTCACGTCTGAAGATTGACTTATATAAGTTAAATCTTAAAACTGTAATAATAATAATTTCCACTGCAATCTTTCAGAGTAAGGTTGATCTTTTTCTGCATGAGCAAAATTCATCCTTCACCAGCCAAAATTGTTCAAGATTTTCTATTTCTAACTTCAGCTCAGTCAATTTGCCAGATCTGATTTGCCAGAAAGGACTGGAGCGCTGGACAAAACACTTTCAAACTGATCCTGCATTAATCCTGTATTCTTCCTTTTCATACTATTCTGAGCCTGAGATGATGAAATGATGATGTGCTTTTCTTATTTCACCACCAGTCTTATGCCGAAGGTCGGACTGACCCTGTGAGCTGATGGCAAGTTGAATTTGTTCGTGGTCTATTACATGTCTGCTCATGAAACATCTTATTTAAAGACCTTGGTGTGAATGTGGATGTTTGCAGAGGGTTAAAGGGTTTGATTTAGCATACAGCATGGTCCAAACTATGAGTTATCACATCATTTCCCTTCGAGGACTCGTTGGTTATTGAAGGGTGGAGTGGAGCCCCGGGAAGGTGGGCGGGGCTACAGCGGTGGGAGGAGCTTGGGGAGTTTGTTGGACTGAGCTGAATGGCTGTGGTGTCCTGAAGAGTGGGCTCACTGGTCTCCATCTCGAACACGGCTCCGCCCATCCTCATCAATGGCCAGTGGTCCCGTCCGGAAGACAGCCGAGAAGTCTGTCCGATGGGTCGGCGACTGCAGATGCAACACGCTCCAAAAAATGAAAAGGCCACCAAGAGGAGGATGGGTCCGATGATGATGGGAGGGTTGTTTAAGGGAAGGAGTTTAGTAAAGGCAAGAGCACCCACCAAGGTGATGTTAATGCCCGCCAACATGATGCAGAGCCCGCAAGCGCAGCAAAGAGCCGGGGACGGCAACCCTGGAGAGCGGAGCGCCCTCCTCTCACCTGACTTCTTAAGTCCAGTGCGGGCATTTTCATTAGAGAAAATCATCCTCCAATATTGTTGATCTTCTCAGCCACTGCATAAAACAGGAGAAATGAGAGAGAGAAAACAGAAAACGAGGAGGAGAGCAGTAATGAGTATTATAGCAATGTGCTGGTCCTCAAACATCCGCCTGCCTGTTTGTGGGTCATGTCAGCACCAGCTCTGGGCCGAGCCAATTTAATTAGTGCCGTCAAGACCATATGAGTCTGATGATGTGAAAGCTTTGGCTGTGAGGAAATTACACTACCATATAACTTTATTACTTGCAAGACATGTTATTGTTTGCATGACAAGGCATAACGGTTATGTAAATGTTTTAATCGGATGTTATGTCTGCATAAGGAATTTAATCATGAACATCATATATATATATATATATATATATATATATATATATATATATATATATATATATATATATATATATATATATATGTATGTATAGCCTACATATTCCACAATTATAATTTCATTCTTAATACATTTATGCATTGAACTGATAGATTATATGATAGATTAATTGTATTTAAATTTTTAATCTGATTATCCATATCTATCTATCTATCTATCTATCTATCTATCTATCTATCTATCTATCTATCTATCTATCTATCTATCTATCTATCTATCCATCCATCCATAACTCAGTTGCTTAGACGTTCTGGACTGGCAGTGAGCTACTACTTTATATACATTTAATCTTAAACAACGTATTAAGATATTCAATCTATATAAAAACATATTCAAAGTCAATAATTTAACTGCGGGCGGCATTTCTCTCGTTTATCTTGCATAATGAGCAAGAACGATTCCCAGCTCTTCAGGTAAAAATAAGTTCGTCTGACTTTAAACTCACCAGAAGATGAGATTTCGAAGGGTTGCCCGGTGTTGCCCTGTATTTTAACGAATCTTCAGGAGTTTCAGTTAATGTTATTTCGCTCTTCAACTTCAGCCGCTGGAGGAGCGCATCGTTTGGCTCTTGGAGGTTTGTGATGGAGCAACTAGGCTGGGCGCTTTACAACCGAGTCATTCCGCTCATCACCGCACGGGGCGCTCTCGAGTTCCTCATGATTGCTCTGAAGACGATATATGAAACCTGTTATCCTCCTCCTCCATGTTAATCTTCAACGCTTTCATGTTTGGCTGAAACATTACAACTTACATGATGCATCATATCTGCTCACACACGGTTAGTAGAATATAAATTCACTTGGAAACAAACTCATACCCAAGGACACACATTCTGTCTTCATCTCCTCCACTTGGCAGACTGAGAAATGACGAAAACGCTCTTTTCAGTGCAAGAAAGCCTTGAGGAAAGGTTTAAAGATAGTACACTCCTCTTTGTCGTCTGTGCTTTTCTTTATTGGGTTTATTCGCGTTCAGGTGCTAACCGTGAAGAGAGTAAGCACTGACTGTTCATTCAGGTCATTTACATGAGGTACATTTTGCAGGGAATAATTTAAAATAATTTACAAGAAGGACCATGATGTTCTCTGGCCCTGTAATTAAATATAAAAATGGACAAACTTATTCCATAGAAGTACACACTTAGAATCCATCATCATACTTTTATTCTTTAAAAAGAACCAAATGTTTGCAAAGTTGACAGAGTTTTGAGCAATGAAGTTTTCCATGATGACATTTTTTTAAATCATTTAATTGAGAGCAGTGTGTGACGTATATCTAAGGCCCGGTTTCACACACAGGGCTTATATTGAGCCAGGATTATTACATTTAAGTAGCTTTTATAAACGTGCCTTAGAAAAAAACATTATTTGTGTTGTGTCTTGAGATGTCTACTTTAAGATATGTCAGTGCAACATACTTTCAGTTAAAATAGCTCAAACAATTATTTTAGTCTAGAATAGGCTTGTGAAACTGGGGGCATTACTATTTTAAACAGCATTTTGTTTAGCTAATGGTGATGGACAACAATCATCTTTTATAATAATTTGTAAAAAGAACTAGTGATGGCAAAAAGTGATTAGGTATGGACTGGTAAAAGAAACGATGAACAGCAACAGGGTCTAACGTATATACACTTTACAAAAAAAGAAAAGAAAAAAGATTTTAACCTTAAATCTTCATGATTGCCAGCTTTTATCAGTGTAATCATCAAGTTCAAAATAAACTATTTCTATTGCTATCCACAATGTTTAGCACCCCACATAAAAGCAGTTAAGCGATTGTTACAGTGTACAGTAAACTGCTGTATGACATCTTAAAGACTCGAGAATTAGCCAGGTTTCAGTGCAAACTGCTTTATTTCTCAAAATTGGAATACCAAATGAACACCTCAGATCTGTTCCAGAGTGCTCAGAGTTTAAATGGCCATTCCATAGACATCTGAATTTAGACTAAGATACTGCATTACAGTATCATACAAGCACAGAGTACTGAGAACCATTAATATGAGGTAGTGCCCTCTAGTGTCATCCCTGTAAATGTTTCCCAACACATACTCAAATCTACATACATGGAGAACCACTAAATTCTTACCATTTCATCTAACCTCAAGTAGCATTTTGAGCAACAAATAACAGGAAAAATAACTGTGCATGTTTTATCATTTGATAATACAAAAGACAACTGAGAGGTCATTTAGTTATTTTGCTAATCAGGAGCTCTGCCCCCCAAAAATGGCACAATTTCCACTGAACGCAAACTAAAAATATAAAACTTGCTCCACCTAATAACTGAGTCGGCTGCAGGATGGGCTCACTGCCCTGATGCATAGAAAAACACTTCACATTTTCAACTAAATAAATGTTCAACACTCTAAAAGACACTAAGCAAGAACCATGCAAAAATATACATTAAATGAAAAAATATAATCATCTGAAAAGACAAAAATACTGTGCAATATTTACTAACTGTTTGAGCTGAAAGTAACTGGTCAAACGTCTATAATACCTCATGAGCACCCTCATTAAAGCAGCATACCTCTCGATGGCGTTTCCATACATAATGATACACTTCATAATGTATTTCTAAGATATGTTACGGTCAGGCAGCATGGCTTTACATAGCTCAAATAAAGCAAAACATTATTCACTCAACAATAACTATAAACACTAGACTTTTGTTAACACAAACAAATTAAAAATTAAAATAATAATAATAATAGTAAAAAGTGACAAAGCAAGAGGTCGAGTGCTTTACAGTAACTTAAGTGTTTTAAAAAAAATTAAAGCATCTGTTAATTCCCTTAGAGCTGATAACCCTTTTTATATATGACTGTAAAACACCACCAGCCATAAATATTTGGTAATAAATATAAAAACAAAAAACAAATTCTGATGCCTAAAACACCCAAAACTCACATTACACAGAAAGACAATCAACCCGAGCTGTAAATGAATTAGAAACATCTGCATGTGTTTGGTTTGTATACTTAAACTTAGTCTGTTCCTGTGCTACAGGTTGGTAGCACTGAGCTTGAGGTGTATACACTTGTGTGTTTGCTTTACGGTTCGTTCAAGAACCCATTCCGTTTGCCAGAGAATGTACTTGTATGAAGGGTTGTAACGCTGGAGCACCTGTGGAGTGGGAAGGCATCAGGTGTTGGTGCGTAGTGCTTGAGACTGTGCTCGGCGACGGGCTAATCTGGAGTTGGAGGGAGGAGAGAGCCTCATGGAGCAGACGACGGCACAGGAGTCCTCCTGCTCTTCCTCCTGCTGGGACAGTTGCCGATTGAATGCGATGGCTTCAGCTGCGAACTGTGTCAGGTCTTTAGTGCTGCAGTTCCTGTGGGTCCAACCAGAGCGACAGTTAGAAACATTATAGAAACTGAAAAATATACTTCATACTGAATCAAATCAAATACCTTTGTAGAACACGAGGAGTTGAAAGAACTCTTTCAGGTGCATTCTGTAAAATAAAATACATATAATATATATATATAGTTACATTTTGTTTGTATAATATACACTACTGTTCAAAAGTTTGTGGTTGGTAAGAATTATGTTTTGAAAGAAGTCTCTTTTGCCCACCAAAACTCCCATTTATTTGATCAAAAATACAGTAAAAACAGTAATATTGTGAAATATTAATAATTTTTATATATTTTGAAATATATATATATATATATATATATATATATATATATATATATATATATATATATATATATATATATATATATATGAAATGTATTCGTGTGATGGCAAAGCTGAATTTTTTGCATCATTACTCCAGTGTCACATGATCATTCAGAAATCATTCTAATATGCTGATTTGGTGCACAAGAAACATTTCCTATCATCATCAATGTTGACAGTTTCTTATTACAATCAATGTTGAAATTCAAACAGTTGTGCAGCTTAATATTTTTGTGAAAACGGCAATGAATTATTTTATGAAAGTTCAAAAGATCAAATGCATTTATTTTAAATAGATTTTGTTACAATGCAAGTCTCTTTACTGTCACTTTTGATCAATTTAATGTGTCCTTTCAGAATAAAAGTATTAAAAATATATATATATATATATATATATTTAATTTCATTTAAAAGGTTACAATGCACAAAAGTAAAATGATTGTCTACCACACTTGTTCATGATCAGAAATTCCATATTGTTCATCCCCATTTAAGTTCAAAATCAAAAAGAAAAACTAAAGAGCAGAAGACTCACCCCCTGCACCCAGGGATGCTTCAGGACCTGGGCGGCACTCAGCCGAAGAGTGGCATCTCGCACAAGCAGCCGCGAGATCAGATCTTTGGCACCGGCTGAGATCTGAGCCCAGACTCCATCCCCAAATTCATATTTCCCCTCCTGAATCCTCTCGAAAAGGTTGTTCTGAACGGGAGAGAACAACACTTTAAATGTCTCTACATGGATAAAGTTCATTCTGTACATATATTTGGATTAGCGTGTGCCTTACCTGACAGGCACGACACATCTCTCCTCGTTCCCAGCCGCAGTTGGTGCCGCAGTGGCCAGTGAAGGGGGGGCTCCCGCTAAGCAGGATGTAGAGAATGACCCCAAGGCTCCAGAGGTCACAGCGCTTATCATAGAAAGAAGCCTCATCCGTAAAGACCTCGACCACCTCGGGTGCCATGTACTCTGCTGAGCCACACTAAAGCAGAGAACGCACCTCTCACACAGTGCTACTCAACACGATAACACTACTATAACACAGTTCTAGCGTGTGAAAAGCATTGAGAACAAATCAGAGGTTGTGTTTACTGGTGTGGTGAGCTCAGGGGTGGTTATTGGGGTACAGGCACTGTTCAGCTTTACTCCACTCCCAAGGTCAAAATCACAAATCTTCACAGGAGAAACCTGAATGAAAGCAACAAACTCATTACAATTAAGACTGGCTAGATTTTAAACATACATGTGCTACCGATCAAAAGTCTTTTTAATTAATACTTTTATTTAGCAGCAAGGGATGCATTAAATTGATCAAAAATTACAATAAAAGACATTTATAAATGTTACTAAAGTTTTTCATTTAAAACAAATGTTCTTCATCAAAAAAAAAAAAAAAAATAAATCCACAAAAATCTTAAGCAGCAAACACAGTTTTCAACATTGATAATAATAATAAATGTTTCTTGAGCACCAAATCAGCATATTAGAATGATTTCTGAAGGATCATGTGACACTGAAGACTGGAGCAATGATGCTGAAAATTTAGCTTTGATCATAGGAATAAATTACAAATATATATTCAAATAGGTTAGAGTTTATTTAGATTGTAATACTGTTCCACAACTGTTTACACTGTATTTTTGATCAATAAATGCAGACTTTGTGAACGTAAGAGACTTCTTTCATTTTTTAGTTCTTGCAGACTAGTCTCTGATATTATTTCCCTATGTGTATTCAGTAAATGCTACAGCTTAGGCTTTACATGATTAATTTGGCTAATTTTGCATGAGGTACAGATATTTCCTTACATAATTTTTTAATCATGAATCATAAAGTTTTTGACTTTATACATTCATACATGTACATGTAAATCAATACTTTTAGATATTGAAAACAGACTATTATTGCTGCTCAATATACGATGCTTTTGACAGAGAAGGAGGAGGACAAAGTAAATGTTTCTAGAGAATGTTAAGTGCTTATTAAGAATGTACGAGGACGAACTGAAGGTTTCAGGCAGGTCTCTGTTTATCAGTCAAAATCTGCATGACCTCTGTAGAACAGTTTATCTGAGACACTCAGATGCAAGGCCGTAGATAACTACTGACAAAGGCCCCCTCTTTCCATCATACTCTTAGTAGAAGACTCAGATATATTGTTCTTTTTCTCTCTTTTCTGTCTCATGTTTCAAGTTTAATCTGCAAATGCTGTGAGAAGTTGTGAATATTGCTTCTTTCTGTAGTCAAGGTCGGTAGGCCTGGGGAGGGTCTAGGGAGTCAGATCAAATGTTTCCAATTAAACATTATTTACGCATATAAGGTAACCATATTATGGGATGATGAGGAAGAACAATTTGGATGAATATGAGCCGAAAAGCCTTATGATAATCTGTTCATTTATCTAATCATCTTTGAAAGTCTTTGTTCTATGATAAATTTAAATGTATGATTTTACTGAATAAAAAAATAAAAATAAATTGTGGATCTCTGAGGTATGTTTCACTTGTAAGAGAGACCCTGGATCGCGATTTCAGACAAATACATTTCAAATACATTTGAATTTTACCATTGAGAGGCCTTACTTTAATTTTACTGTTGAATTTCTCAGGATTCTCTAACCCTTATAGCCCTGTAGACTACACAAGAGGGCTAGTCATACTGCACCTAACCTCAGGGTCATCGTCGATCTAAACTCTGCCTATAACCCCAGGTAAAGGAACGTTTCACACTTCTAATTTAGAAGCGGGATTAGCACTGCTTTTTCCTTTCACACAAGTTTGGCACTGCATGACGATGTGTGAAACGATTAGGGCTGGGCAAAAAAATCGATTTTTCGATTAATCGTTTTTTAAAATGTGGTCGATTCAAAATCGATTCTCAAACGCCAAGAATCGATTTTTTTCCATCTTTATGTATTAGTTTTCCTCCACTGTTCATAGGCTTGCAAACTCAATTTTATAGCTAATGCTGTGAGATTTTATGGTAGTTTTATCTAAATCATAAAATAACCTCAATTAGTGCTGCACGTTTAATCATATCGCAATCGCTATGACAAGCCTATACGCAATTAGGCTATATGACCAAAATGCTGCCAAAATGCTGTCGTGACTGTGACAGAAAAACTTGCGATGATATCGTGCGTGCGCACAAGACAGCACAGAATAGAATTATCTTTCACGCTTGAACGAAGAACACACACAATTATGCCAAAATGTATTTTTGTCGAGTATCTTTATAACATAAGAGCAGTCTTATGACGAACGTGAAGAGTTGTGCCTCGTGAGAGAATGAGTCCGCGTGTGAGTTCCGCGTCTCTGTCAACAGCGGCTGGTCTTAAAGGGACAGTACACTGTAGCCACTAATTATCTCTGTCATTTAAGTTAATCAAAGAACAAAGAGAACAGAGAAAAACACTCACTGCTCTTGAATAAAGAACTTTTGTAACTTTGATTAGTCAATATATAATTTATAATTAATGCAACACAGACTGTTTGATCATTTTATTCAATTTCTATGGCCTAGCTGTTAGACAGGAAGGGCACATATTATATTATATGCAACGTTTTTATATGTGGGTTTATGTGAGGATTGTTAACCTGTTTGATCAAGACATGCGACTGTTCTGACTTGTCCAATTTTCAGCATCAATTTTTCATCTTGCATCAAAATCCTGTCTATTCATTGTATGCATTTGAAATATAGAGTTGGGTTCTGTTTTAATGTACCCAAGTGTACCTAAAATAAAAAGAGTTTAATATACAGGTTTGTAGCTCTTAATTTCTTTTTATTAATTAAACACTTGAAAACTTGTTCACTTTTTTTTCTTTTCTTTTTCTTTTTTTAATAAATATAGGATTTGTATTTAATATTCATTGAGTGAGTCGAATCGAAATTAATTTAGAATCGAAATTGGAAAAATCGAATCGAGAATCGAAATCGAAATCGAAAATCGAATCGAGAATTGAAATCGAATCGAATTAGAGCTTGCGAATCGAAATCGAATCGAATTGTAACATCTGAATCGATACCCAGCCCTAGAAACGATGCAGGGATAGAATATTACAACTAGATGCTTAACGTCAGACACACATCACATGCCTCATATTCACATGCTTTGGACAGTCACAGAAACACGTGTTGTATAAACAGTTTCAGAGTTTGAGGGGAAACAAGTCAAATGGAGTGAATAAGAGACCGTTTCATTGTTATAGTCTGAAAAGTCCACTCAGGAAAAACTTGATAGTACAGTCTGCAATATATAATGAAGATGCGCAATACTAGAGCCTTTATTTAAACAGGGCGAGCACAGCGTTTGTCCAATCAATGACACTGACACCGCAAATAAAAAATAAGGATGTTAACCCAGGGTTTAGAAATGTATAGTGTGAAGAGTCATCTTATAAATAACCAGAATTAATTGTAAACCCTGGGAAAATTTCGAGCAGTGAGAAACGTGAAGCAAGATAACCCAGGATTCGGTTTACCCGGGGTTTAGAAGACAAAATGGATGCATTACCTTATCAGTATATTCACACAGGATATTTTCAGGCTTAAGGTCCCGGTGAGCGATTCCTGTGGAAAAACAGAAACACGAGTTTCACTCACACGAGTCATGGTCAGTGGGCCGCAGAGAAAATCTACAGTAGTTCCTAGAACTATTGGCTAAAGTACCTGGATGTCGGCGTGTTCGCACCGCAGGAACTAGGAATGCGGATTGGCCGAACGCACGCGAAACACCAGCACCCGCCATTTTTAAAACAGCTATATGTAAACGCATAGATTATAGCCTATATATTTACTCCAGAAACTAACTATATGAACATGGAAAACAGTGATAGATGGGCCTCTTAGCCTTTAAGCGGAGGAGAAAATCCAATCAACTTTGAGGGGACCAAAAACCAAACATGATTATGTATTTCTGCTCAGCTAGCAACACTGGACATCAACCACACAGTACACACTAATAACTTTTCATATACTGTCTACTTTCTATGTAAAACAGTTCTAACTAAAAACGTATTAGACAAGAGTGTTAGACAGATCATAAACTATAATGAACACGGAGAATGCGAGCACGGTTTGTTTGCTCAGGCTCTACTGTTCTGATTTTGAGCGGCATCAAAGTAAAGGTCCGCCACGCCGTCAAAATAAGTCACACCTACTGGCGGTGCGAAATGCAACAGGAAAACATTCCTATGGGAACCGTTAGTTCTCGGAGAACCACCCAGGTGGTTAGTTCCTAGAACTATCTGGTGCGAAAGACCCTATTATTTACCTTTGTTGTGCAGAAAGTCCAGTGCATGTACTATGTCCCGGACCACATGACTAGCCTCTCTCTCATCAAAGTATTTTCGTCTCTGGATGTGTGTTAAAATGGAACCTGAGAGGAAAAAGAGAAAAATAATCTGAAGAAAAAAAACGAACTGAAATTGAGACTGCATTTGTATTTCACTACAATATAACTGTACCTCCACGTAACTTCTCAAACACCAGATAAAAACAGCTGTCCTCTTCAAAAAACTGAATGAGCTCCAGAATGTTCCTGTAAAGAACACACAATGGATGCAGTTGTGCAGTTATGTACACTACTAACTACAATCAAGTATTTATACAGTAATTTTAATATAAAGTACAGTATTTTCTTTTTATTAAAGTATAATGACTATCCACTTGTTAAGGTCTGACACCACTGTTTCCGGGTTAAAAAAACGCTTCAGATTCCAAAAGCAAACACCAAAACGTGCCAATATACACTCAAGGCATGCAGTAATACTACAGGAAAACTCATGATCCTAACCTTTATCTCCACAGATCTTATTCACAGCAGCGCCTTCTTTGATTTTTAACGGCTTTATACAGATTTTTACATCGGCAAGTCTATCCCTTCACAGCCTCACGTAGCTTAAATTTGTGATTTATATATAAATGGTGCTCATAAATGGATGTTGAGTGTGATCTCACTTGAATCGGAGTGGAGAATAGTGATGGGTCGGTCATGAACGATTCGTTCATTTTGAACTCAGGACTTTAGAGTAGTCTCAGAGAGTGATTCGTTAATTGATTAGCTCGTCTCTCGAGTCTTCGGGTTCGGGTCCGAGTCTTTCGTTCTTCCTGTCAGTCCCATAGAGGCTATGCAGTCAGTACCGGAAAGACAAATGATTAGTTCACCTCTCGAGTCTCGACTCGATAGTCAACCCGAAGTCGATAGACTCGAAACGTGAACTAATCAATTCTGTATCCGGTACTACAGTCTGCAAAGCTCAGTTTATGGGGATGTCACGGGATAAACGAAAGACTCAGATCAGGAGGTGAGGTAAACTAACGGACTGAATAGGCTGAAGACCCAGATAAATGAATTCATCGTTTCTGTTTCTCATAATTTGGCCTTTTCCTTGCATTGCAATTTTTTTCTCATTCTAAATGCGATCAACATTTGATGTGTTTGGGGAATTTGGCTATTAAAGGTATAGCGGAGGATGTTTTACTTCCTGGTGGGTAGTCTAAACTATTGGTCCTCCTAATTGTCAATCATTCTGGTGAATCAATCAAACTTTTCAAAAAGTGGAGAGGGCGGGTCTTATCTAAAATTTGGAAAGATCCTCCGCTATACCTTTAACATGTACAATTTTAAATACATTCTGCTGAATTAAACGAAATGACCCGAAAAAAGATTCGTTCATTTTGATGAACGAGATTCAAACAGCCGAGTCAGTAAAATGATCCAAACTTCCCACTACTAGTGGAGAATTGGACACGGAAACCGAATTCGATACGTCAAGAATTAACAAGCAGATATTGGAATGTGATCTTACTTATTTCCTTGACACTGGTAAAGCGTCTCCACCTCTCTGAAAACTCGGCTGCGACTGTGACCAGCTTTCTTCTCGATTATCTAAGAAACATAACCAAACAAGGTTTTTTATATTTGTTTGACAACGAACTAATGCAATATTTATCTAAAAAATCCTCTCACCTTCACAGCATACTCATTGCCATTCTGTAAACACACACAGCCCTGGACTTTAGCATAAGCGCCCTGACCCAGCAGCTCATCCGTCAGCCTGTACAGATCTACAACAACACACACTTCTGAGTTGACTCATACCTTACCCAATCAGGAAACGTAGTCAGGAAATGCAATCAAACATCCTGAAGTTATGATGGTGCATGATAACAATTCATGAGTATTGAATAATGCTGAGAGGAAACCAAATAAAGACCAGAAACACAATATGAGCAGTAATAGGTTTTTTGTAATGTCCTTGTATAGTAATGATGGTATAATACCGCTAAATTTGCCTGTGAAACTGTCCGCGGCCCGAGTTCTGCGTTTCTTCTTCCGCCGTGTAGCCGCGTCCTTGATGTTGATTGGCTGACTGCTCTCCATTCCTAATCCTAAAGTAAAAAAACACAAAACCACAGTTGTTATATGACAGATCTTGGGTACTCTGTTAGAATTTTCTTTTTGAAATGATTTCAAGATTTGAAGGATAAGTTTTTAAATGTTTAGCCCTGGGCAGCTGTACCTGCGGGGGTTTGGGAGGCACTGTTGGGGGCATGAGGAAGCGGGCCACCGTTCTCCACTTGGCCAGATGCCAGAGTGCTACTGGTTATCTGAGAGAAAGAAAGAGAGAGAGATTTACGCTTAAAACAAAGTGATAGTAGTACACAACATCAATGTTCCAGTGCTTCCAGAGACATATAAAGTGCATTTCACACACTTTTTCATTATTAAAAATGTAATAATCCATATTCACTTTACACAAATTCGCTTCCACAAATTCAGTGGTTAAAATCCGATAGAAAATTCAACATTTCACATCCGGGAACTGCAGGAACAGCAGTAGAGTGCCGCTATAGATTCATTTTCTCTATAGCGGAATTCATTTTGAAGGATACCAGACCTACTGTGAGCTACGCGGCGGCTAATCAATGGTATATGCTTATGTTGAAGTCATTAGTCTGCATTATTTTAACTTATTTTTTCATGTTTATCAGTGGAATCCCGCAAATAAGTCTCCACCAATCAGAGAATGACAACAAGCAAATCATGCCAAAAAATAACTCTTTAGCACCTATCCAATCCAATGAAGACCTATGATTGACGTAATTGAGTCAGTCCCTCTACACTCTCAAACTACTTAAATGTTTGTGTGCATAATATGCATATTTTGCAAAAAACATCAAATGTATCGTTTTTAATTTATGTTGTTTGCAATGGTTCATGGGACTGTAGTTACTTCCCCGTTGTTATAGTAAAAATGTCTATTTTCAAATATTTTTTTTGCGTTGGAGTGAACAAGAGCCAGAGTTTGTCACTGACAAACATGCATGACAATGTATGCGACTATCTTCTTTTATGCTTTATATGCTCCTCCACGAATATTTAATGTGCATGTCTAAATTATCATCATATTTTAAAGTCGGCATGAAACAGAAGTCCTTTCTTCTCTATTGTGACGTATCCGAGTAAACCGGCTTCTCAAACAGGAAATAATTTAGGGCGGGGCTTGATTTTGTCCATTGAGAATTGATTGAATCATTTAATTGTGGTTCGCTGTCATTGCAAGAGGAAGTGGGAAGTTATTTTGACTAAGGATTATGAGGACACATGCTTTTTTTAAAATTATGATGTGAAGGGATAAATCATAATAAATACTGCAATATTCCAAAAAAATGTATTTCATGGTGACTTTAAGTTCACTTTGATGTCCTGTAAACATGAACTTCTATCATAGAAAGAGGAAGTGAACCCAAGCTCTAAAACTTGCAGTGTGCTCTTATCAGATTTCTCACTCTGAACAAGCCTCGCATGACTAATGCGTTTCTACACATCTCCCCATTTCCACTACGAAATACATGTGCAAACTCTGCTTTAGAGTTTGAGACTCACAAACAAGTCAAAAAGCCCGTTTTAAGGCAAGTCGCGATACTTGCCAGTACCTGACGGGAGCACTGGAGCGCCTGAAGGTCCGAGAACTGAAAGAAAAAACAGACACGACCATTCCAGAAGGCGCGCGAGACGGAGCCGTGACAGCGCTCGCGCCTCAGGGAAAACTCGTGACGTCTGCTCTGCAGCGTCACCTGAGTGCCACATACGTACGTTTTTCTTCCAAGTAGGTTGAGTGAAATCATGCCAAAGATATTAGTGTCGTGACATTTGGTCAAGTTCTTATCATCTGGCTTCTGAGAGGGAAACCCAGCAAACTTAACATGATATATTAATTGTATTACTTAAATACAGAGAAATAATGAGAATAAAGGAGTTTTAAATGATATGGCATGTATACGAAATTATATTAAATAACGCTGATTGGGTAATAGGCGGGAATAGTGATTAGAGTAGCAGCGGGCTGGAAAATAGCATATTTAAAGCAACAGTAGCTGCTAGTCAATGCTGATTTACCGTTCATTCACAAATTCTAGCAATCCCTTATGACCTTCTTCTGTATTGCATTATAGTAACTTTGGTAGAATTATAACATTGATCACCATTCACTTTAATTGTTTGGAAAAGAGATGCAATGAAAGTGAGGAGTCCGAGGTTATCTTTATGTTCCACGAAGAGTCAGTTTGTGTGAACATTAGGGTGAATAAAATGACAGAATTCGTTTTTTGAGTGAACTATCCCTTTAAGAGAAGAACATGGACTTAAAATGAGTGTCGAAAACCAGCAACAAGTGTCAGAGAACCGAAATAGTGTAGCAATGTCAGCAGAATTGTGACAGTACTAAGTTAACCGAAGAAATGTTCTTTTTGAGTAACTGAAACTCATAGTTTTAATACATATAACTCGCGCTTACAGAATTAAGTAACGTTACAAACGTTTGTTTTTGCGACCTGGCGCGAACCGAGCGACCCAATCGATGAAGCCACTTTATCACATGACACAGATTACACCAGCGAGCTGGAGATATACTTGACCTCATGTAAAACACCATTTATATACATATATATTATTTATATGTATAAAAAAAAGATTCAAACCTGAAAATTGCGGCCGAATGAGTCTAACGTTAGCTGTTCAGTGAGTGCCTCCGCCATCCCCGCTGTCCAGCGCAGCAGTGAGTGAGTGAGGAGGAGGAGGAGGAGGAGGAGGACAACAAAAACCACAACAGCACCACCCCAATCGCGCCAAACCGCCCTCCTACTGATGGTCACTGAAACTGCGGTGTATTTGCGAATCACATGGTGACGGGTTGGGTCATGAATATTAATCAGGTTGCGTGACTGGACGGACGAGGGAGATTACGAGGTGACGCAAGCATGACCTAATGAATATTCATGCATGAAGATGCATTGCTGCCACCAGAGGGCTATACTACCACGAATCTGATTTAAGCGTTTTTATGGGAGTAATACAGGACTTGTGTCGGTCAAATTAAATAATTAGACTCATACAGTGAAGTGAATACTTCTCTTTTAATGTAAATGCTGACCGTGTCCGTAGGAGAGAGTCCCTATAAAGGAGTTATATAATTGGATGACATTGTGTATTTATTTATTAATGCTAATCTGAATTCTCTGCCGTGAATGTTTCCCACTCGGGCATTTGTCAGCCATTCATTTCCTTTTTACAGTGTTAATTTAGAAATAAATCAGTTATTTTTAATCCTAACCCCATGCATAAATCAGGGTTGCCACAGGCTAATCAGAAACCTGGATATATCAGTGAAATAGCCGAAGCCTGGAAAATACATGGACATTATGAATATCTTATTAATTCCTAAAATGTTATACAGAATATAAATTTTTCTGGTGTTTTTCAAAACATCAGAGCGTTTGCTCTTTTATAAATTATTTTGCTTGCAAGCAATAGTGAATTGTCCTTTGTAACTCGGTTCTTTTTGATGAATCTGTCAAACCTTACTCATACAATTGTACTTTAATTGGCTAGTATTTTAATTTTTCAACCAGTCTAAGTATAAGAAATGTCTGAAAGTGATATCTCATTGTTTTGAGAAACTTCTGGCTTGTATTCTCCCAACCAGTTTAAAAAAAATGAAATAAAATGAAAAAGAAGAGAGTCATTTAAAATGTTTGTATTTTTAACTTGCATGCAAAAATACAAAAGCAAAAACAGCACATTTTCAGAACAAAATGTCCTGAAATAAGAACAATACTGTGGAGTACTATTCCTCATTATTCACCAGCTATGGTGTAGTTTCTTTTTTTTACTGCACATGCCCTGGTTAAATAAAAATACTAGCAAAGGCTTCCACCCCTGCACACTGGCACAGACTCGACAGAGCAATGTAACATCTCAAACTCAGCAGAAGTTTAAGACATGCCATTTCAAGACAAGTTTCCCTCAGGGACAAATATTTTTAAAGTATCGTTGAAGTCACATTGCGAAATGCTCAAAACTGTATGCAGAATACCAAGCAATCAATGCATCATTTCATATCAATACTGCACAATCTGAGATATATAATTTAAACATTTACTGTCTCTAGAACATTGAATTGCTGGACCCATAGTATTTCAGAAATATTGAAGCAAAGTTGTATTGCAGTTTAGCACATTTGTGAGTCTCAGCTCTCGCCTGATCTTAGATCAGACCTCAAGTACATTATTCTTTTGGCCTGAATGTTTGAAGTTTTTTTTGTTGCTTTTGGATGCACATCCATTCTCCACATCTTTCAATGGCAGATCCTCTCTGTCATTTCTTTCTGTAAAGACAGAACAGACCCAATTATCAGGACAAATACCACATTTTCAAGTTAGCTAAAACTGAGTGCATTCACTAATAGCCACCAGTGTTGAGGGAAGTTTTTTTCATTTTAATTTTTTTAAGTAATGCATTACAATATTTGTGTTACTACTCCCTAAAAAAGAAACTAATTGTGTTACGCTACTTTTGTGTTACTTTTCTTACCTGGGCTGGGCTTGTTAGTTTTTTTATAACAAAAAAACAAAAGTCCTATTTTTATACAAATGTAAAAAAAAAATTAAAGTAAAATGAATAAGCCTCAGGCTGAAGGAAATGCAAAATCAGGCCTGTACAGTAGAGGGTGCAGCTCAAACTCTTCAGTTGTGCTGCCATTCTGGATTGCAGAATGATGCAAGAGAAAGAAAAAGAAAAGAAAAGGAACACAAAATGTGATGTTTCTCTAAAGTAATTTTTTACCTACTGATACGGTTTAATTGGACCATTAAAGGTCAGCAGCAAAGACATGGTTAATAAAGTGAGACTAAATATTTATTTGTGTAATTTTAAATGTAATTATTGTTGGTTTGCATAATTTTCTGAGTTTGCATTTCACTGTTTTTATTCATTTTGAGGAATAATGAATGTGTTTTTGTGCAAGTGAGATGAGTAAATTCCTGCTCACATTTAGTCTAGAACTACAATAACCATCATGTTTACACATCTGCACTTTCTCCCGATTTCTCCCAACATGGGGACAGGAGAGGTGTCAGTCAATAAACGGAAAAAACAAAGTAACTTGTGTTTCTTATTTGAACAAGTAACTGCATTTGAGAACGTATTAACTGCATTACTCGTTACTAATCTGATTACGTAACTCGTGTTACTTGTATGTGTTTCCCCCAACACTGATTGCCACTACCATAATTTATTATTTTGTGAATAATATTTATTATTACTTCATTGAGAGACAGTCCATAACATTCATGCCCCTCTGCTCTATAACAGTAATGAAAGCGCAGCTCTCTCACCAGTGGCTCCAGCTCCGAGTGGTCGATTAGGCTGAACTCAGAGATGAAGAAATAGTAGTGTTTGTAGCAGGTGTTGATGTGAGCCTCAGCCCCCATACTACAGATCATGTCAAAGTGATGGATGTACACATGTACAAACACCCGAAACAACCGACTCAGAATCTTTTTGCACACCTGCTGAAAGTTCTTTGGAAAAGGGACTCCTAAAAACAGAAGAAAACCAGTGTCAGCCATATCACATTGCTTTGTATCATAAACACATTTCAAAATGGTAGACTTGTGCTGTGTGACTTTCTTCCATGTGAAAATTCAAATGGTATTTAAGGAGAAAAAGCCTACTGAGTATTTCTCAAGGGGTTTAGCAAATAGTTCAGCCTGTGGAATTATGAATTGTTGGCAGTGCTAGTATAGCTTCTGTAACTCTATCCAGCAATATTTCTTTTCTTTTTTTTTACCAGACAGAAGTATGTGTCTTGTGTTCCCTGGCCCCACAAATCATACAGGAATTCCTGAGAAACTTAACTGGATATTTCTGTCTAAATATTTTTGTCCTATTTCTTTTCATTTGCATTAATACGCTAAGGTTTTCAAAGCTACTTACTGAAACAATAAAAAGGTCACAAATGCAGGAGTCTGAAAAGATAGGAAAACCTTGTAAAAAATCTAGTTTAAAACACAGAAATGTACTCTTTGTATTCATGTTGGTTTCATATTTTGAAAAGTTTTATGACTCTAAAAATGGGGTTTAACCATAAGGAAGTAATAACATATTTTCCCATACTGTGAATATACATGTGTTAAATATATTTTAGGGTATTTTTATAAAAATAAATATTAATTCATAAAAATATCATTATGTTAGGGTCATTAAAAAGGTCGAATAATAATTTTGAGGGACTTTTTGATCTTGATACAGCCAGCAGTCCTGAAAATGTTTGCATGTTGGTTGCACTATAAACTCAAAGGTTTTTCAAATATATTAATAAGCAGTGAAGCAGTTTTGTTAAAAAAAAAATATTTCTAATAAATAATAATAAAAATAGATAATGCCAAACTATAAGGTTTTCTTTTTCTCTCTAAGGTTTTCTTTTCAAGAATGTCATTGTTTTAATGGCATGTTTCCTCATTATGATATTAGGACAGTTATGCACCCTGATATTTTTTGTACTTTATGCCCCCTAAAAATATATCAAATGATTAATTTAGCAAATAACAAAAAATAAATTAGCATCACGTCACTAACAGACTGCACTAGTAGCCCTATCCCAGCAATGAAGATGTCAGGAAAACACATTTGACATCACAGACCTACTCGTGTAGGAAAGATGTCCTCATTATTGATGAGTGACTCGATCCAGTTCATCAGGAGGTTCATGTATATAAGAGCAGGCAGTTTGGTGGGCCTCTTGTATTGATCCCCATCCTGCCACCTGTATTCATATCGTGGCCCTCCAGACATGATGGGACAGCTCTTCTCAGTGCAGAACTCGCTCACGGTCCCGTAGATGAGGTTGATTCGATTGAAGAAATCCACCACGTGCACAGCTATCCAGTCATTAATGTTCTCCCCGTCGGGCAGCTGCACCACTTTCCTCAGGTCAAGGCCTGATTTCAGAGACGCTTGGGCTCTTTTGTACAGCTCAAAACGCTGGGTCCCGGGTTCAAAACGCTTTCGAGGCCGGAATGTTTTGTCTTTGCTGAAAACCTGACCCAAGCACAGAGCCATTGCTGAACTGAGCAGGGTGATGGAGGAGTCAGATCCAGTCGGGATCTGGCCAGTTGTGAATGTTGACTCTTATGATTCCCTGGGCCCTCGTCCCATCCGATAAGGAAGTTTCTAGAGAGAAGAAGACAGTAAAGCAATGACTCTCATATATATATATATACAGCTCTGGAAAAAAATAAGAGGCCACTGCAAAATTAGCAGTTTCTCTGGATTTATTATTGATATGCATATTTATCTGTTTGAGTAAAATTAACATTTTTGATTTATTCTACAAACTACTGACAACATTTGTCATTGGCATTTAGAGCATTTATTTGCAGAGAATGCAGAATTTTTCCCAAAAAGATTACAAAGATTACTTTTACTTTTCAAAATTACTAAAAATATGCCATGTTTTCAGACCGTGAATCATGCAAAGAAAACAAGTTTATATTCATTTTTAAACAACACAATACTAATGTTTTAACTTAGGAAGAGTTCAGAAATCAATATTTGGTGATTTCCAATCACAGCTTTCATGCGTCTTGGCAAGCTCCCTATCAGTCGGTCACATTGTTGTTGGTCGAATTTATGCCACCCCTGGTGAATATATTATATTTCTATTATTATATTATACATTTCTGTAATATATATTTTTTTCAGAATTTTTTGATGAATATAAAGTTTAAAGGGATACTCCACCGTTTTTTCCTATTAAACTATGTTATTCCCTTAACTAAGACGAGTTGATACATACCTCTCTCATCTCGCATCTGACGCGCGGTGACACTCTGATAGTACTTAGCTTAGCCCAGTATATTCAATGGTATCTGACAGCAATGAATTTAGAAGTGACCAAACACATCAACGTTTTCCCTATTTAAAAACAGTTACACGAGTAGTTATACGATCAAGTATGGCGACAAAATAAAACATGGCGCTTTTCTAAGCGGCTTAAAAAGGATAACTATAATGTATGGCGGAATAGCACTTTTGGGAGTAATTCGACTCGGCGCAGTAAAAAGTCACGCCTGATCCTCTTCCCACAGATCCACTTCCCCCGTGTAACTGTTTTTAAATAGGGAAAACATTGATGTGTTTGGTCACTTCTAAATTCATTGCTGTCAGATACCATTGAATATACTGGGCTAAGCTCAGTCCTATCAGAGTGTCACTGCGCGCCAGAGCGATTAAGTGCACACACTGAGACGAGAGAGGTATGTATCAACTCGTCTTAGTTAAGGGAATAACATAGTATAATATGAAAAAACGGTGGAGTATCCCTTTAAAAGATTTACAGAGTTCTGGCATGAAACACTAGATGGCGCAGGCTGATAGGTCCTTAACTCATTTGGTAGCGACTCATCTACATTAGCGCAGCTGATTGGTTGCTTTTGCATTAGTGGCCAATGAGCTGCGGCTCAACATTCAAACAAATACCGTTAGTGTTGCTGTTAGCAGTCTGCAGCGCGCTTTCAGAAGCCCTCCACCTTCCCCAGCTCCACCTGTATAGATCTGCTATGGGTAATTCATGCTATATTATACAGCAGCAGCATGTCTTACATGCTCACAGCAGTGTGTCATGTATGTATTGGCATTAGCAAGTCTCGGTAAGCTCTGCAGCAGCAGCGTAGAAGATCTATTCCACCAAGACCAAATACATTAACATTGCCATTACCATGCCAATCTCTCTGAGAGTTGTCATGACAGAACAGCATTTATTTGAAATAGACATATTTTATAACATTATAAAAGTCTTTACTGTCACTTTTGATCAATTTATTAAATCCTTGCTGAACAAAAGTATTAATTTCTTTAAAAAAACGTACTGACCCCAAACTTTTGAATGGTAATGCATATAAACTCCATAAATAGACCACTACAAGCAAACAATTCATTTCATTATCTCTAGGCTATGCATTAAGTTTCCATTTGCATTGTTTTATCCACATCACCATTTTCATAACTTCCTGAGTTTGTTCGAGTGGCTGAAATGAGATTCTTCGGAGTGTCTCTTCAGCCGTACAATCAAACCCTGCCTCTCTGTTTTCATTTAACGTCCTGGCTGTGTATCCATGATTCAGTCCATCCTTTCTTTGTCTATTTTTGATAAGTCTTGTTTTTCTTTCCCTCTCTCTTTCTCTCTCCTCCCATATATGTATTCACAGAAAGCCTGGTTACTAGATAAACTGTTAAAGTTTCTCTTATACCTCTCATAGCCAATGTTGATATATATTTTGCAGGAACATTTTAGAGTTCTCATAAGCCTGTTTCTGGCATTTGTTGCTGTAACTGATAATGCATATCACAGTATTTTCACACAATTAAAAGGCACTTAAAACAGCCTACTTGATTTACTCTCTTCTATATATTTTTCAATTCTATGAAATAGACATATCCCCGTTTCTAACCAACGTGTGTAAATATCATTTCACTTTCTCAAGTAAAGTAAAGACTTGACACAGTTATAGTTATAATAGACACAGTTGCAGAGGTTGGTTTGAACTCAATTAATTCAATATGCAACCAAAGGACAGAGGAGTTATTTGTCCACCCCTCCAACAATCACGTCAAACACTGACGTGTCTGATCACGCTTTCTCTGAGCCCCCACGGCACATGAGCTCTGACATTACCACATTAACACAGATCATGAAAACAAAAGTAGCATCTTATTAATGAAAAGAAATCAAGTAAAACTGGAGATTTTAAGGTCCCTACCTAAAGAATCTGGCTTTAGTCCCGCTGTAGACACTTGGAATGTTGTGGGAAACTTGAAAAGAATTCCTCTGGCTCCTGTTCTTTCCAAGAGGGAACAGTTAAAATCCAAATTGTCTTGTGAGGATTCTTTTCCTTTCCCACTCATCAGCCGGTCTTATCCCTCCAAAACTCAGTTAAGAATACAGTAAAACAACAAGCTGAAAAGTTACTTGGCTTCCCTTCCTGTGCATGATGTCATATCCTGATTTTGTCTGGTAGGCCCTGTTGTCTGTTTTTGTGTGCCTGTGTGTGCGTGTCGTGTTAAGTTAAAAGGAAAGATTTCATTGGTGGTGGGAGGAGCATCAGTCTGTGAAGTCCAGTCCCACATCGAGCCACATCCTTTGCCCTGCCCAGCACCACACACCCCCAAACTCCATTGTGCTTAAAACTTCAAACATGAGGACTGGAACTTCACACTTTCTCAGACCATCTAAATAGAACATTTGGACCATATTTTTCACTAACTTATAATATATTTTAAATATATATATATATATATATATAAAAAACTCAATGTAAGTTAATATTACATTTGTTCATAATAGTTTTTTAAATTTGTCTAAAAGTTTAGAATTCATTGTGAAGACGCCAGATTTAAGATGCCAAGTTTGTTGCAGATAATTAGGTTTTATCTTTACTTTTTTTTTTTTTTACTTAAAATTGATAAGTAAATAAAATCAGGAAAACAGTTCTGTGTGGATTACTTACAAATTGTACTAGTCTATTACTGAATACAAAATACATGATAAAAATTGTACACATTTTTAGGTAATGTAATCTGATTACTTTATTGATTACTTCTAGATTACTTTTGACCTAACTTGTTTATAACATTGATTTGAATAGTATAATCTTGTACCATAATGATAAAAAATACAACGAGAAAGAAAAATGATTCCCTTTGTTGGCATCAACAACATGAATTGCATTACATTTTACATTATCAGGGTTTCCCAAACTATGGTTTGGGAAGGAACTGCAGAGGGATTTTTTAAAAAGCAAATAATTAATCAAATTAAAAAAAAAAATTAAAAGAAAATTAAAAAAAAGTAATTTTATAATAAAAACAATCAAAATAAAACACTAACTAACAAAAAGATGAACTATTTGATTTGATGCTGTGTGGCCTGACTAGTCTGTGTGTGCAATTCCACAAAACTGGAAGACTTTCTGAACAAGCAAGTTATAATATATATATAATTTTAGAAAAGAACATTTAAAAAGATAAAAACAACAATTAGGGAGAATCAATGAATTCTGAATAATTTATTGCCATTTTGTGAATGTTGAGTAATCTTGTCATCAATAAAAAGTAACTGTCTGATTATGATATATTTAACATAATATAATCTAATTACAAGAATTTAATGTTTGAAATCTGATTACGTAATCCAGATTACATATAATCAGTTACTATCAGAACTAACCATAAACACTCTGAGCACAATTGTGAAGTAATGTAATTACTATTAGTGACCACTAGATGGAAATAAATATTTGACAAATTATTAAGTGGCACAATCATTGACCTTGGGTTTAAATTATTTTAAAGTATAAAGTAAGTAAAAAAAAAACATAAGAATATATTATGATAGATTAGAACGGCTTTTTAAAAAACTTGGAGAATCTTTATCTCTTGAGTAATGAAGATAATTGGGATATGCTTGATGAATATGATTAATGGAAATTTACATAAAAAAAATGTGTGTGTGTTTTTGTTTAGGCCTATATGAGAATAGTTGTTTAATTGTTTTGTAAAAAATTTAATAAAGTACAATGTTTTCACATTTACTGAGGCATAGAATTTGTCTCATGTCTATTCTAAATCTATGAGCAAATTATATTTCTACAATTTTCTGATTTTTTTCAACAGTGTTGAACAAACAGTTTTTTTGTATTTGAAATATTTATGTTACAGATCAAAAACTAGATCTTCAAGAAATCTGTGCCAGTGATTTTTTTTGCAATGTGTGCTATTTATATGCATGTTTGTGACGTAGGCAGAAAGTTCTTCATGTTCTTTCTTTTCAAGACATCCTAAACCAGCTGTGCCAGTTGGACATATGACCTGAAACCAGATGTTTCAAAACTAAAACTTCTTTCTTCAAACTGGGCTGGGCTTTGGTCACTGCAGGGCATCGTTGTCATGTATAATACCTGACCCCGAGCCTAGATTCATTTTTAGTTTTTAAAACGTACAAATTTTGCAGTTTGTCTCACAACTTGTGGGTTTTATTTTGCAATATTTCTTGAATATGAACAAGTACAAATATTAAAATTTTTGGGGGTGAATTTAAATTTTAATTAAACATGCCACTGAATGATGTCAGTTTACTGACCTGTTATCCTGGGCAACTGTTACCCCGACATAATTTCAAGTGTCTTATCTGTGCTGTTCATCTTACTTGTTGTCATACATATATCAATTACCCTTATCTTAGGTGTATGCAATTCTGGATGTTTTGACTGTAACATGAATGACAGTAATAAGGTTTAGTAAAAAGACACGTCTTACCAATCATGAAGAAAGTCTACTTTGTGGGATAGCCTATACCTTAGATTTAATCAGGGAATACAGAGCAAAGCAGTGAATGAAAATAGTTAATGTCTAATGTTCCACTAATGTTAATGTATATTTCATTTTCAGCTACAGACATAATGTACCACAGCTTTCAGTAATTCTCGAGAATGTGACAGAACAGATAGAAAGAACAGACAGATACAAATAAGCCAAGCTTTAAAATAGATAGATAGATAGATAGATAGATAGATAGATAGAAAGCATGAAACTATAAATATAATTTTACTCACCTAGCACTTGAAGAAAAAATTCATATTTCTGTCCTTTTAAATGTCCGTGTTAAAATAGTACGTTTTGCCGTTTAGCGAAGCTGATAGCTAGCCTATAACGTTACTATATGACCAATTAGGCATGGTGTCTTACTTCATTTTTGTCTTTTTCATCATTGTAGTTTCTGCTCAAATTAAAATATTCAAATTCAATATCTCTAATTCTCCATCAGCTCTAGAAGTTCAAACTAATGTCACGTAATTTACGTCTCTGCAATGATTGGTTGATATACCAAAGGGAACAAGCCTCCTCTGTTTTTCTCAACACTCTAACCGCTGAAAGTGGAATACTCGATGGTGATTGGATAATGTTTATCACCAACGGAGGCACAAGTCCCCGGCTCTGGATTTGCATCCCCCTCCCTTCTCCTGCTCCCCAGACTCACTTCAGCACAGTTTCTGAACGACTGTAATTACATCGGCAGATTCGGCACATTAGGGGAAGAGCAGCGGTGGTTCCTACTTCAGTAATATTCTGAGATGAAATGAAATTAATAACTGGGAGTTTTATTAACATTAAATCGCCTGTCTCCCATTGCCTCCCCTGAAGAGCCGCCACTGATGGATAGATAGATAGATAGATAGATAGATAGATAGATAGATAGATAGATAGATAGATAGATAGATAGATAGATAGATAGATAGATAGATAGATATTCAATGTAATTTATATTTATATTGTTGACATACTTAAGTGAAAGTGAAATGATAAAAGATGTGCAGTAGCCTTGTTCATCTGGCTGTTTTTCCACTGTATGGTTGTGTCTCAAAACCTTGTGCCGCCTACCTAGACAGAAAGAGACGATGCCCAAAAATTCCAGTCCAGGTAGACATGTCCGTAGGTCTTGAGTCACAGCCTGTGCCTACTCTCTCTCTCTCTCTCTCTCTCTCTCTCTCTCTCTCTCTCTCTCTCTCTCTCTCTCTCTCTCTCTCTCTCTCTTTCTTTCTTTCTCTCTCTCTCTCTCTCTCTCTCTCTCTCTCTCTCTCTCTCTCTCTCTCTCTCTCAGAGGGCTGGGTTGAGCCACAAAACACCTGAGGGAAAACACAAAAGTACAGTTGGTTTTCGTGAGCAGGGCAGGACGACAGAACCATCATTCCCACCTGAAGAGGACTGGAGCCCTGCTGCTTCATCATCTCACAGGTTGGTCTCGAGATATGTACTTAGGAAGGGAAAATTAATAAAAACTTTAATTCGTGAAATGACTTTAACAATGGACTTGGCGGTTCCCACGTGGTTTGACGCAGAACAGTGACATTTTGAAGAAGTAACGTTACAGCAACTTCTGTTTACTCCGCCTCTGAAAGGCTGCCATTGGTTTAATTTCAGCTTCGCGTTGTTTCCTGTCTTTTGTTCAAGGTGTGTCGCAAGAAGTCGAGATCCGAAGAGCCAAAAGCGTTTAAACGATCTACTGTTAGAGCCCGAGCACTAAACCCGTTACAGGTGAGTCTTTCCATAGTTCAATTCTACTAAACCACATTTGTATTGCCAGCATGAATTCGTACGGTGGCAAATTATGCAATGTAATAATAGCACCAGAGCAAATATATAAGTAGTAGTATTATTAAAGTAACATATTATTAAAACAATACAGTAACAGTGAAGAGCACTGAGAAAGAAGCAATTCAATTTTAACAAAACAAATAAATTGCAGAAGTAATATCAAGAAAGATAAATAATGAAGACTGTAACTAAATTGTTTTAGTGATGGAGACAGACTCAAGTTTATTCACTATTCTTCATGTTAGCAGACTGACTCAAACATGTAATGTTTTAGTTTTACTTTTATCCACATATTTTTCAAAGGTGTTTGTGTATATTGTGCATTCTGTCAAAGCGTAGTCTCGATTTTGCTGTGATCGCAGAGTGGACACAAGCTGACTTCCTGTGAGGGCCTTGCTTTCCTGTGTCTTCTTGTTTCTACAGGAATTGTGTTCTTTGAGTCTGTATGTTGTCAAGCTGCCTGTCAGTTTTTATCTGAAGCGAGTCGACGTACAGTGTTCCCTGGAAATCAATCTCCCTTACTAGACCCATACGGTTGAGCTACAGAAACAAGCACATGTTTCATTTGAGAGTGATATTAGTGAAACATAGACACTAAATCACTCTTCTTTCAGTTTTCTAAAGTTGCTTGCGTCAAAATAATAGACTGTTTAAATAGATTGCAAGTTCAATTTTAAAGGGATAAATCACCCCCAAAATGATAATTTACTCAGACTCATGTCATTCCAAACCTAAATGATAACCAAATTTAAATTTTAGGGTGAACAATCCATTGAAGCACCACTTGTGTGTATTGTAATGGGTGATTTATTCTACATCTGAAGAGGTGGCATACTTTTCTTCTCGTTTACTTTCCTGTAGACATTGGTGATCTCCCTTTCAGAAATGTTTAACCTTGGACAAAGGCAGGTGAAGGTGACCTGTTCCTCATGGTAATGCTTCGTAATGTTAAAATAAGAAGCTTGTTTACTTACTTGTTTACAGTGTAAACTTAGTTGTTAACCATACGGATAAGTGCTGTGTCTTGTAACACAATGTATGTTTACATTAAGTTTAGTTTTCCATTGAATTGCTTAATGAATGAACTGTTAGACCCCTTATACTGCTGTATTCTCCTTCGAACTGCTGATATTTTAATCGAACCTAAGAGAAGAGCTCCATCTTAGCTGTTAGTGTGTTGAAAGATTGTTTCACTTGCTAAGATTTATGCAAGTTTCCTCTTTAGAGTTCTGTTAGTTGCCACCAAAGAGATGAATGACACCTTGCCTAGTTTGTGTGTTCAGTAAACACCCATTAACCTTTTGCATTCTCTTTGTGGGCTGGAAAGCATTCTCGTACTTACGATGGCCGAGAATATGAACTTAGTCAAGTTTCACTTGATGGTTTACCGTTGTATGCATTGTTGGTTATATTTCAGTGTGCATGTTCAATGACATCTAATGAACTTTGATAAGACTCACTAGAGTTTTTTGGAACATTGTGTCTAAGGAATGCAATGAGTTCATAAGATTAATCTTTAAAGTTGGCATGAAATGAATGTTTGTTCCCCCTGTCGGTTTTCTAAATGCATATTATAAATCTAACTGTTAATGATTCAGCAATGCATGCATTTCATTAATTTAATAATGTTTAATATAATTGTCATACCTGGACCTTCCAGTGAAACGACATACACTCTCTTGTGGCGTATGTAGGATTTCTTCAATCATTAAGTCAAATTTTTGATAATCCATTACACTCGGATGTATGTCACGTTACGGAAGAGAATTTCTGACGCTTCTTCCGTTGCATCGCAGTTTTAATGCAAAATCCCAACTTCTCTTTTTTTGCCAGTTGTTCACAGAAGAGAGAGACTGGGAAGTTCTGGTTTGTAATGACTGTAATGAGATTTTGGATAGTTTTGTGTGATACAATTTTTTTAGGCTAAACCTTGCAACAGAAAAGTTTTTAGAATTGTGCAGAAGTGCACAAAGTCATGTTTTAAAGTTGATTATGCAAAATGAATAAGAAATATTTAAGATTCTGTACAGTTTCTAGATCAAATAAGTAAAATTGTGACATTGACCATGTGAATTCCTTTGTTTGTACAAAAGACCAGATTTTCTTCCATTGAAACACAAGATGCTCTTTGAATCATTTTGAAAATTATGCTGGAGAAAATTACCAACAGCTTTAGACTTGGAGTTCATGCAGTGTGAGAGAAATTAACCAGAAATGGAAATTCATTTTCACACAAATTGTTATGTTGATGATCATTTATAATGATTTTTGTTTTATTAAATTAAAAATATGCTAAATATGAGCATTTTTACTAGTGGTCTCAGACGTTTGAACCTCATTGTATTGTATATGTATTTTGAATGTGTAATTGATTTCAAATGAGACTATTAGCATGGTCATTGTGACATTTCAGAATTAATGTATTTAGCAACCTGATGTGACATTGCTGTAATATTTTGTGGTGAAGAAATACTTAAAGGGTCAGTTCACCCAAAAATGAAAAAAAGAGAGCAATGAGAATGTTTGGTGCATGTGTTATTGACAGTGTTTCAATGCGCGAGGTGTAAACGGTGACTCTCTACACACCTGCACTACAAACACATTGCTCAGCCTTGCTGAATCAAACAATCACATTGTAGTTTAATTCCATTCATTCCTGAAACGAGGCATTCCCCTGTGACATACTCGTTCCTCACTCATTCCTCTCATGAAACAGCGCTGAGTAAGACGCATCAGAGCTCGTACCTAATGTGACAGCTCGCACACTTTTTTTTTCAATTGTTTTTTCAATTGTCTCCACCAGTAGTCTGGTATCTAGATTATTTCAGGGAGAGCACCTGTTTAAATATGTGAGTAGTTTTACTGATTTGATTGATACAGATAATAGCAGGCAGGCCAGATTAGTGTTGTTGTATGAAAGTTGGATAATTTTCTGGTCTTTTAATTTATTTGTTTAAAAATTCGGTCCCTCCTTTTAAATAAGCAATCTTAATACGGTAGTTTTAAAGTTTTAAAGTAAAATGGTTATTTAATGGTCATTTTGTTTAAAGGCATAGTTCACCCAGAAATTAAATGTCTTTCAAAATCCTATGACTAATTTATAATTTAAATTTCAGTCGGTTCCTTGCACAAATCTATTAAAGGGATAGTTCACCCAAAAATGAAAATTCTGTCATAATTTACTCACCCTCAAGTTGTTTCAAACCTGTATGAATTTCTTTTTTCTGCTGAACACAAAAGAAGATATTTTGAAAAATGTCAGTAACCAAACAGTTGATGGACCCCATTGACTTCCATAGTAGGAAAAAAAATACTATGGAAGTCAATGGGGTCCATCAACTGCTTGGTTACCGACATTTTTCAAAATATCTTCTTTTGTGTTCAGCAGAAAAAAGAAATTCATACAGGTTTGAAACAACTTGAGGGTGAGTAAATTATGACAGAATTTTCATTTTTGGGTGAACTATCCCTTTAATAGATTCATTGGCTTCAGAAGACTTTGGGTGCATCTCAATCAGCTCACTTGCTTCCTAGGTCATGAATCAGTATATTGTGTACATGAATTCAGGCACTGATAAGGACCCTGGCTGGCTCACTAGACATCGGGACACTGATGACTGTATTTCCGGCGACATGGCAATGTCTTCATTGTACAACATCACTACTGGTATGAACAACAGCAGAACTGATGTCTTTCTGACAGAGAAACTGTTGAGACGCAACCTTGGAATATAGGGCCCCAAAACACTGTTAGGGTGAGTAGATGATCACAATTTTCATTTTGGGTCATGTATCCATTTAAGTTTCCATTACCAAGAAAAAAGGTATTGCACTGGCTGTTGGATTGAGCGCCTGTCTTGACAGATTAGTTTTGTGTTTTGGAGGTTTTGTAGGCCTGACAGGGGCCATGTATCGTCCTGGTTAGGCACTGGGTTATTTTGGTAGAGTGATGAAGTTTGAGCGATATGTTTTTTTTTCTTGTGTACCGCAGAAACTAACAAATACCTGTTTGCAAACACTCTTGGCGCTGTATGTTCATATACCTGGCACTGACAGGCTAATTTAACCTTCTTAATGCAACAATACCTGCTTAAAGTCTTTCTTGAAATGTCCCCAGACCCTTCATAGCCAAGATTACAATAAACTTTTGTATCTTGGCATTAGCATTATTCAGGGGTTGCCATGGTTCCATGGAGCATTGTTATTAGATGAGCCATTTGTTGTAAAAGCCCTCAGTGAGGTACAAAGGGAGTTTGTGAAATGTGATAGCATTTTTTTTCCCCTGGTTGCTGGATTGAGACAAACACACATTCTTAACCTCTTTTAAACCAGCCTAAATTGGTTTGCTGGTTTAAGATGGTGTATCTGGTCACCCAGCATGGATTTACCATGTGTTCCTCTGGTTTAAGATGGCCTGGCCTGTGTGGTCCTTGCTGTAAGGTTTACAGAATAACATTGGCTTGATTCTTTCCAAAACGAGACAGAAAGTTTCAGAAACCTGAGCTACAGGAAGCTGAATGGGGTCTTTTATGATGCCATTTTGTGTGAGTGCACAAGTATGTATTGTGTACACGTTTTTTTGCCGTATAAGCATTCAGGCCTTTAAGAGTAGTTTTGCTAACAGGGCCATGCTTTTTTCTTCACCTCCCTGAACACTGTCCTGTAGAGCAGCACATGCTGAAGTAACTTATTACAATTACCTCAACAACACCATCTCATATTTATTAACCACTCTGTAATCACACACTCATACAGTGTGTGGATTATTCAGTGACCTTCAGACCAGCTGACATTTTAATCGACTCTTGTCATTAATTTTGCAGAGCAGTCGTTAGTGGTTAACCTCTATTTAGGGTTGTTTGATTTATGGATTTTTTGGAAAAGTCGTGATTATAATTTTAAAATTATTATTTTTTATCTCTAGGTTTGCTGTACTTGTATTAATAATATAATAATAATTGCAGTATAACGTTTTATTTAAGTTTTTATTATTAATATGAATTATTATAATAATCATTGTAGTATAAAATAATAATAGCAACACTTTTTATACCACAATGTAACACACAGCGTGTAACGCCGGTAACACCGACTATCGCAACAAGCCTAGAATATAGTAAAGTAAAAGTGAAAGTTTCCCAAAATAAAAATTATTTGATAAAGTACAGATACTTAAATGTAGCCCACTTTACGTACAGTAACGAATTAAAAATTATTTGTTACTGTCGACCACTGTTCAACATACAATACTGATCATAACGGAAAACAACTGTACAGTATGTTGCTCAAGTCCTCAGGTTACTCCTCAGGTGAACACAACTGAAGTTTACAGAAGCCACACCCTCACCGCCGCAGATCTCTCAACACAGAGGACATTTGTAATAAGAGAGTCCCAGATATCCATTCATTCTGAGTAAGAGAACATGAGTGGAAGGCCGGGTGTGTTTGTGTTTAGAAAGTTTGTATGGAACAGTTTCTAGTTGGCCTAGTTGAGCTAAAAAAGGAATTTACAGATTGACAAACTTGTAATTTACCGTAAGTAATATAAGCCAAGAGCATAAGCTGAAAAAAACTTGAGTAATGTCTTTTCTGTCAAGCTTGTGAAGTTTTTGGTCTTGACTTGCAGGAATGAAAGTAATTTCCTTGTCTGTGGGTTGTTACTGACGTGACTCTTGATTCACTTCTTTGTAGGAGAGCTGTTCTGTCTTGTTCTTTCTCGCAGATCGAATATCTGATAGAAGTTGTTGGATTGTTTTGTTCAAAAGAATGAAACTTGCAATTTTCGTAACTTGTTATCAGGGTTTGAGATGTCCAGGAGGGTGGAAGTTAAATTCAAAAATCTATACAATTCCATATAGTAGTTTTGCAGAATTTGCAGGCTGCATTTATTTAATCAGAAATACAGTAAAAACAGTAATAATGTAAAATATTATTACAATTTAAAATAACTGCTTTCTATTTTAATATATTTTAGCAGTTATTACTCCAGTCTTCAGTGTCACATCATCCAGAAAGCATGCTGATTTGGTGATCAAGTAACATTATTTATAATATAAATAACTAATATAAAAACTTGAAGTTACTGCGTTTTGCTTTTTTAGGGCAGAATATATATCTTTATCACTACTAACTAAACTGTAGTAAATATCAGGTTTCTGGTATCAGATGCATTGCTTTTGAGATGCTCGTGAGCAAAATTGACAAATTAATTCATATGAACAGATCGTTCAAGTAAAGTTTCTTTCAGTGTGCATACAACTGTGGATGCATATGTGTTTGTGTGCCAGTTACAGTAGATTTAAAAATAGGGTAATAAGAAATCAGGACAGACCCAAGAAAATAGAACAAATTAAATGCTTTAACCTTATCGTTCTTCTTGTGGCCTAGTTCTGTTCTGCTTCAATTCACACACTCTCAGCAGTGCCAATGAGGCGAATAGACCACCTTTTAGGACTTCTCTGAACGTAAATTCAGATGACTCTTAATGAAACGTCACGTCCAGGTGCGGGGGTGGTTAAATTCCTTTTGTTGTGTTAACATCTCGTCTCTTTTCTCATCAGCATTTGTTTTCTTGTACTGACAAGATGCTTAAGGTTCACATTTTGCACATTTTACTGTGATGGAGATTTCCGGGCATTTCCAGCATGGCTTGTTTGGCCAGCAGAAAGCACTTGTTTTTTTTCTTTTTTTATCTAGCACACTTTTAGCATAGCATACTAGTACTTGTACTATCTATATAGGGTAAATTTTTGCACAGTATGCTAATTTTCTGCATCTGTAAAATAACAGGAGGACCACATTTTTTCACATCTCTTTAACTCTTGGCAGTCAGATTACACAACCAAGTAAAATCTTTATGTAAAAGAAAAGAAAAGAAACGAAAAGAAAAGAAAAAAAACCTCAACATTGCTCTATTTAAATAGTCTATTTCAGTGTTCGCTTTAAGCTTGTTCTGCGGAGCACTATCAGAAAACCTAGATTTAGATTGCTAAATTATTGAACCCCCTCTGACCTGCAAGACATTCTGGTTTTGTAAACAAAAACACTTCAACTAAGGCATCAGTAAACCATTGGACCCTGGATCACAAAATATTTGTGGCAATAGCCAACAATACATTGTATGGGTCAAAATTACCGATTTTTCTTTTATGCCAAAAATCATTAGGATATTAAGTAAAGATCATGTTCCATGAAGATATTTTGTAAATTTCCTACCATAAATATATAAAACATTTATTTTTGTGAGTGAATGCAGCACCATCGCAAACATAAATGAACAACTTTATAGGCCATTTTCTCAATGGTTTGATTTTTTTTCTTTTTTTTTCTCAAATTCCAGATTTTCAATAGTTGTATCTCGGCCAAATATTGTCCTATCCTAACAAACCATGCATCAATGGAAAGCTTATTTATTCAGCTTTGATGATGATGTATAAATCTCATGTATAAAAAATTGACCCATGTGACTGGTTTTGTGGTCCAGGGTCACATTTGAGTGATTCTGAGAGTTACTGAAAAATATCAAATTGGCTCTAAACATCCATGTACAAAGTTATGCAACCCTCAAGAATCAAATTTTGTAGAGAATCATTTACTCTTCATAACCTCCAATAAACCTTGCCTGTAAGTGCTGACAAGCTTCTGACACTTTCTACTGAAATCTTAGGCCATTCCTTGTGTGCAAAACTTCCAACTCATTATATTCTTTGGTTTCCGTGCTGCCACTGTTTCTTTCAAATCTCACCTAAGATTAACTAGCAAATATAAATCTGGTAACTCAAGAACATTCAGAACTGATCCCTGAACCAAGCTTTGATAGATTTGGATGTATACTTGGGATTATTAGTCCAGTGATCCAGTAAATCTTTAGTTTACACACTGAAGGCATCATAATCTTTGCCAAAATGGCCTGATACTTCAAAAAACCCATGACGCCGGTCATATGGTCAAGATTTTCACTTCCTTTTGCAGCAAAGGTTATGATCAAATCTTATTCCCCTTGATGAAATTGCGCATATATATATATATATATATATATATATATATATTAATATATAATATAATATAATATAATTTTTTTAAATTATTATTTTAATGTTTTAAAAGAAATCTCTTCTGCTCACCCAGGCTGCATTTATTTGATAAAAAAAATTGCATTTTTATTTCAGGATTCTTTGATGAATAGAAAGTTCAAAAGAACAGCATTTATCTGAAATGGAAAGCTTTTGTAACATTAAACACTAGCGTTCAAAAGTTTTTGTATTTAATTTTTTGGGGAAATAAATAAAATAAATCAATACTTTTATTCATCAAGGATGCAGCGATTGCCGTCTATATAAATGTCTCATTCATTCATTCATTCATTCATTATTCAGTCTGTAATCGTCAACTATGCAAATTTGAAAATAATGCATAACTGCATTCCCAAATTCATGCTAAAATCAGCACATGTCCAGTTCACTGCATTCATTCGCTGTGAACTGAAACGCGGAGCTGATCACGTGCTGATTGCGTAAGCGAAGTGCGCACTTCTCTTTGCGCAGCGCAAACAGACAAGCCACGTCAGAAATCGCGTGCTGTCTGAGTAGGTACTACATTTCAATTTGAACTTACTGTTAAAAAAGTATGCTCTATATAGTATGATTTTGTGTAGTATGAATGTAATCCGGACGTACTACATCCGCTAGTTATCATTATCATGTGACCTACCAGCATCAGTTGCGTGCCTTCACCTCCATTCATAAATCCTCTCCTGTGGCCTCATGGGATAGTAAAGTGTCCTTCGAATGCACATTTCAGAATCTCGCCAGAAGTAGTAGGTCATGTATTACATTATAAATGATTACATATGGGTGGTTTCCCGTCATCATACACATCATGTTTCACTTCTTTTAACAGCTTCCTCACTTTTTTACAAAATAGTACCTGTAAGCAGCACTGCAGTATACACTGTAAATTTCACAATATTTAGTTATCAAGATAGTCTTTCTATGTTTTACACGCACACGCACGCACGCGCACGCACGCACGCACGCACACACAGCTCATCCTTAAGGGGGTGGACACACTGGTCCAACAAGCTTGAATGGTCTGTGACACCAATCTCGTGTTTGCAATGAGTATCTAAGTATTTTGTATTGTACCTGTAAACTTGGTTTCCGAAAGTCTGAGAGGACTTTTCCTCAGGCATCTCACCTTTCACCCACTTAACAACCAGCCAGCGAACCTCCAGTTCGACTGAGCAGTTGTCCGTTTAAGCTGTGATCACCGGGAGTGGAAAAAATTCATGTTCGTAATCTTTGTGCATCTGCTAATGAGTACAATGTTATTGATTTTCTTAATAGACCATCTGTAGACCATCCCCTGTGGTTCGTTGAATTTGTTAATGATTACACTCTAGCCCTACACCTTGTGGAACAAGACCAAACCTGAATATGTCTTCATAAATTCTTTGATCCACAGTCACCTCACAGATTTTCATATATTGTATGGACTTGTTGAAAGCTCTTTGTGGTGAAGCACAAGGTTCAAATTCAATGATGTGTGGAAATCCTAAGTTGGTTCTGCAATGCTCTTAAGCTGCATGTTCACATTGCTAGTCATCAAATCAGATCATTGTGTGTGTTTACTCTATGGTGTGTAGCAGCATTGGTTGCTATAGGATTGACTTGGGTGTTAGATTTTTTAAATTTTTTTAATGGAAAAGCTGAGAGTAGAGATTGAATAAAAAAAAAATAAAAAAATAATTGTCGGTTAAAAATTTTACAAATACGATTGTTTATTATGTTATTACTGTTAATTGTTTAACACTTAGTTAGACACATGACATAAAAAATGCAATAAACATAGAGATGCACCGATTACAATTTTCTAGGCCGATTCCGATTTTTCATTGAGTTTGACCTGCCGATACCGATTTTAGCCGATTCCGATTTCATTTTTTCTAACCACTTTACAGAATTTACTTTAACAGAACATTTTACATAGAACATATTTTGAACAGATAATCGCTATAAAACAGAACTATTTAAATTACTCCTGGTGTGGGAAATTCACACACATCTAAAGTGCAGTGTTATGGAAGAACCATTTCCCTCTTTTCATATCCAATATCCAACTAAAAAAATTGATATATTTAGCAAATTAAACTTCTGTATGAAAACAGGGAAAACAGGTAATGGCAATAAAATAATATAAATAAATAAATAAATAAATAAATAAATAAATAAATAAATAATATATATATATATATATATATATATAGCCTTGCAGTATAAAGATATTTCTATATTTTCTGGCTAGTTTACTTTATTCATTTTTTATAATCATAACCATACTTGCGACCAAAAATGATTAATTAAAACAAGTCTAAATGGGTAAATCTTCTACAAATATTTTTTGATCTTCGTTTTCTTTTCTGACATACTCCAGTTCTTGTTAAAACACACTAGACTAGACATGCTTATTCTGTGCATTTTGAGCACTTTTTGTGTGAAATCGTTTTTATTTTGTCCATCAAAAGTGTGCTTTCACTTTAATTGAGCGTGAGCAGCGTAGCAAAAATAGACTCGGCGTCGAAACCCCCGCTTCAAGCTGCGTTCACACTATAAGCGACTTTGTCGCTGCATGTCGCCGGTGGCTGGCGATGAGGTCGCTAGTGGGCGTTCCCACTACTGGTTGCCTTGTAATGTTTATGAATAACATCCAAAGACAGCGAATCAGTTTTCTTGCCACTAAAAACAAACATTCTGGAGGGAAAATATTAAATATTTAGACTCGTAAAGCATGTAAGTTAAATAGGCGCTATCTGTATAAACAAACCACATATTTGAGCTTTAAACAACTACATTCTCGACTGAAAAACTCTTATAACTACATTTCATGACACAATAATCAGTAGTATTTTAGATTTAAAAAAATACTCCTCCATCTTTCTGTCGATGGGGCGAGGGGCTGAGCGGAGAAGGATGATGACGCGCGCTCCAGGCTCCACTCCTATTGGTTGTCGCTCGCGAAAGTCGCTCCTTATTTGCATAAAGTTAAACATTTCTCAACTTTGTCGTGTCGCCAGACACGCCCCATCCAGTCGCCAACGGTCGCGACCGCGCGTGTCGCCGGAAGTCGCCCGCTCCCCATTGAAATGAATGGTATCGTGTCGCGTGTAGTGTGAACGGGGCTTCACTGCTCACGCGACGCTCCTGCTTGACGCTCACGCGCGGCCTTCTCCTGCTCCCGGTGTGAATGCACTCATTGATTAACATGCACACCGGAAAAATACGCGCTGCTCACGCGCCGCTGATACTTGCGGTGTGAAACGGCTGTAATTCACGAGGTTTCCAACATGTGCGTTCCGTGTGCACGTGTGATGCTGATGTTGCGCGATGTTAATCATGCGGCGCCCGAGTGCATTTGACCGGCATAAAATCGGCATACCGGTATGTCAGACTGACCGGCCGGTCGCCGTTCATGGCCGATCACGTGAAAATCGGCCAATTCCGGTCACTAGCCGATCAATCGGTGCATCTCTAAATAAACATTGATTCTTTGTTGTTACATCTACATAACTATTTAGGCCTATTTCAACGAAAATACATCAAATGTGAAGTCACGCAGGGAATTCTGGGAATGTCAATTTACTGTTTTTCACTGTCAAATTTTACAATGACTTGTTATTTTTCGCTTCCAAGAACTCTAGAGTAATTTTACTCTAAAATTAAATTAAATGTAGGGTTAGATTAGTTATTCACTGTATATAGTAAGTAATTATGAATTTTTGTAATAGATCTAACCTTACATTTAATTTTTTTTTATTTTTATGTATTTGCTGTTCACACTGCATAGAACAGACCAGGTCTGAAACCGAATTGGGCAGCACTGCAGCATAGCCTTAGTGTTATTGACCCACAAGCAAACATCATTAAAAAAAAAAAAAAAAAAAAGTATAATAACGATTATGGCTACACTACATTTTTTTTAGGTTGAAATTTTGTTACAAATAGTAAAAAAAAAATGTTTTACTTATTAAAATAAAATTTAAAGTTAAACACTTCTACAATACGTTTTAAATTGAAAACAAATTTAAATATTTCATATATATATATTTAAATAATGATTAAAGATGTTTACACTAATAAAATGTTGTTGTTTTTTACTTGATTGTTGCACCACCTTTTCAGAAGGTTGTTTTTAAGGGAAAATGTATTTAACACGTCCAAACAAAGTGTTAATGGTGTATACAGTGGTACTTCAGGTGCTGTCAGTGAATCCACTTTGGTTTTGAACTTGTTGAACACACACACACACACACACACACACACACACACACATATATATATATATAAAAAATCACAAATTAATATCCTTGCAGTTTTACTAGTATTCAATGGAGTATGCCATCCATTTATAAATCTTTGCATGCCATGAACTAAAAAAAGAAAGTATGTTTGACATTTTCTAGTGATCTGTCCAAATCATCCGTTTAGTGTGACAGTTTATATGCAGATTTCTATTTGACAGGACATAGTAGTTTACATTATTTGCATGAACATGACAGCTTAGCTTTTAGATTTAGTTTATGCAAAAAGAACACAGGGTGTTTTTAATATGTGTATGGTCACTGAGAGCTGTGCTCTTGTTGGTCTGGAGGAGGTTTTTGTATTTATGAGGGTTAGTGATGTTATAGATGCTGGCTTTGTGTGGCAGGGTGTGTTTCTCTGTTGTCCTTCTGGTAAGAGCGGGTGGTGTACAACAATAGCCCCCTTCATCATTACAGAGTTGCACTGATTTCTCGCCTCGGCTTGTGAATAATATTATAAGCGCAGGCCGGGAGGGTTCAGTTTTCAGTACTACAATAAACACACTATATCGTATATTCGGGAGGATTTTACTAGTGATAATAGGGTTGAAAATAATGCATGATTTTCTTAGCCATTGGGTTTCCCAAAAAGCGGGTCAGGTGACAAGTTTTTTTTTTTGGTCTTGTGCAACTCTCAATGAAAATGAATTGTGTTTGGTCACTTTTTTGCTGCTAATCACTGTGTGTGAACTCCCTTAAAAACACTTATTTAAAGTTCAGTAGTGAAATCAAATCAGTGGTAAGGGCCGTTCACACCAAGGATGATAACTATGACAATAAAGATATTCAAAGAAAATCGTTCTAAATATAAAAGTATAGCAGAATCCACACCACACCACACCACAACTACAACAATAACAACACAGAGAACGTCTTGGTTACATATGTAACTCTCGTTCCCTGAAGGAGGTAACAGAGGCGTCACGTCAACGGACTGACGAATTGGGATCTCGCCTTGAGAACTTAATCACCTTCGAGTGTAAATGAAATGAGCCAATGGACATTGGCGTGCAAGATTTGCATCTCACGCTCCACCCCGTAGCATGGGTGTAAATATGGAAGCAGATGCAATGCACATTCAGGTTTTCGCTGAGGAGCCGAACTGGTGACCCTGTCGCTCAGCGGTTGTACACCAATTGTGGCGACGGGACGTGACATCTCTGTTCCCTCCTTCAGTGAGCGAGGGTTACATGCGTAACCGCGAAGTGACATCTCCGTTCCCTCATTCAAGGAAACGAGGGTTACAAGTTACATACGTAACCGAGACATTCCCTTTCAGTCAGTCATGTCAACGTTCCGACGAATTGGGATCCCTAACAAAGCGCCACTATTGCGTCCCCTTCCAGCGCCCTATGTAAGCCTCCTGATCCCCCCCGCACCTCCTGGGGCGGAAGATGGAACAGGGCTTACGCAGAGAAGGTCAATCACTGCTGTTCCGCATGATCCATACAGCGAGACTATTGGATAACACTGGGAAAGCGTGCCCATTCAAGTTTTGGAAAGGGCAGTACTACATATGGAAGGTCTCGTGAGGTAGCTCCGGCCTAGTTAGGGGGAATCGATACCCAGTCAGAGCCGGCAGAGTGGACTCTGCCAAAGGAAAGACCACGGGCTCACCGTTAGGGGAGCTGTACCGCGGAAGAATACATATATGGGATCAAGGTAGGGATCAGAGGTCAACCAATAGGGGTACTTACGAGTCCATTCCTGGCGTCGGACGCTCCGCCACGTCTGACTGCCGAAGGTGGTGGTATAGGAACTCAACAGGGCTCGCTAACTGGGGAACTCTACTGGAGCAGAATAGTGCACGCATTTGGTCCTAAGGAGGGGAATGGCGCAGCAAGCCGACACTTAAGCGGGGTCTCCGGTGATACTGGCTACTTTTGCACAGTGTCTGTGCGAGTAGGCTCACTGGGGGAAACACATACTTGTGTAGGCCCTAGGGCCAGCTGGGTCAGGGAGTAAAACAACTGACAGTGAGACGTGTCCAGGACGGCAGGTTTTTGGACTTTTGATAAAAAGTTTACCATGGTTCAAAATGCCATAACTTTTGATTGCATTGAGATATCAACACACAATTTATCTCAGATGCAGTAGGCATGCTTGTGAACAATTCCAAACTTGATTTTATGACCTGTCATAAATACTTTCAAATAGTCATCATGTCAATCATGAACAATAACAATATAGATCAATAAATTGCATCACTCTTTCCGGGGTTTTCCCAGCAGTGTTGTAATATAACCTCCAAACAGGATCAAAATTCTATTTTCTTTAAAATGTTATTCTTGTATTCTATCAATTAAGACAATGTGCTTGATACCTTTGTTTGTTTGTTTTTTTGTATGATAATATGAATTATATTATAAAGGGGTTAACATTGACAGTCAACAGAGAGCCTACATAACATTTATATTAAGCGTGAATGATCTGGATTAGGATCAGTAACGGCCGATCATGATGACAAAAAATTGGTAGTCGGAATCGGCTGCAAAAATCCTGATTGATTAGAACGGTAAGATTTTTTAAAATGTTTTAAAATAAGTCTCTTTTGCTCACCAAGGCTTCATTTATTTGATCCAAAATACAGCAAAAACAGTAAAATTGTGAAATATTTTTACAATTTAAAATAACTGTTTTCTATTTGAAAATATTTTAAAATGTAATTTATTCCTGTGATCAAAGCTGAATTTTCAGCGTCATTACTCCAGTCTTCAGTGTCACATGATCCTTCAGAAATCATTCTATATGCCGATTTGCTTCTCAAGAAACATTTATTATTATTATCAGTGTTGAAAGCAGTTGTGTACAATTGCTTTTCAGGATTCTTTGATGAATAGAAAGTTCAAAAGAACAGCATTTATCTGAAATTAATGTGTATTTAAAGGGATAGTTCACTTTGAAATTAAATTTTGGTATGTTTTAGCTTACCTCAAGGGCATCCAAGATGTAGGTGTCTTTTTTTCCGCAGTAGTTTCAATTTTGATATTTTTAGGTCAAACCGTTCTTGTCTGTCAGTCATATAATGCAGGTCGATGGTCACCACCTCAAAGAGCATGCACAGAGTCCAAATTAAAACAATTCCCCATCGTCCAAATTAAACAATTCCCCATCGTAAGTACACATTGATGGCCTAAGACACGAAACGAGCGGTTTGTGTGAGAAAACGAACAGTATTTATATCATTGTTACCTCTTGAACACAGCCACGTCCAAGTGATCTGAGGGCGCGGGCGGGTATAGATATATACATTAGATGTCGCCTTGGCTACTGCAGTTCATTGCAACGAAACCGTAGCCAAGGCGAAATCAGGAGACAAGTCGAGACAGGACCCATCGTAAAAATTTCTGTGTCCACCACTCAATTCATGAGTGTCATCCAAAACAAACTACAAAATAGACTCAAGGTGTTAAATACCGGAATTATCCTTTAAGTGCGAAATAACTCACTTTTTCCTCAGGCAGCTCTCTGTGTGTGCGCTCCGAGATGGAGCGGAACACTGACAAGCAAAGTGAACTTTGGCCTTCGGGTTCGTGCCTAAACGGTCAAATACACACAAAAATATGTAAAAATGCAAGGCTTGGCAAGTATTCACATAAACTTAGTCGGTGATGTCACAAGTAAACGTGAACAATTGGGAGAAAATAGAATGCGTATCATTTAGTGCTGCACAATTAATTGCAATGAAACCGCACGCGATTTGGCAAAGGCTGCGACTATTTTATGCACAGTTTGTCAGTGCAGTGCGGCGGATCGGTAGTAAATGCGGTAGAAGGCGCTCTCGCGCAGACATGCCAGATATGCCAGATACGTAAGTAGATAACGCACATCAATCCAGGAAATCCCTATCGGCATCATCGCTGTAGCTGAATAAACAGAAGAATTAAACGCTTTGATTGATTAAACATGACTAATAAACACATGACTGCCTTTTTCTGTGTAAAAAGCCATCTCACAGAAGGATACTCAACTGTCGTTATGAAGTGAGTTTGGAGTAAAAGCATGTTATTAAATGTTGTCTTTTGTTGGACGAGGTCCATAAATGCTTCTCATGTTTGTAAAGATGCTTTTTCAAATGCACGTTATAAGTGAATCAAACTCTCAGTGCTTTCAGATGGAGAAGCGTTCCAGAGCCGTACATCAATGAGAAGCTGCACATAAATAATAATCGCAGCCTTTTCGATTTCAAAATCGCAATAAGCCAAATCGGTTTAAGTGCAATTACATGGAAATTGCGATTAATCGTGCAGCCCTAGATCAGTATATTGGATCTGTGCTTTCTGTCTTAAATGACTGCGGACTAAAATGTTACTAACTTAAGAAAATGAGAAAATCACTCGCTGCTCTTGACCGAATTACTTAGTTTTAATAAGAATCAAAGCTAGTTTAATTCTTAAAGTGAAGACTATGCTGTTTTATTTTACATTTGATTTTTACATTTCTGCAGTAGGTTGTGAGCTGAATATTTATAGACTTGCATGAAAAAAATTAAAGCACTGTTTCATTTTTATACTTTTTTTTAATTGTATTTGTCCTATTGTTTGTACTTTACTTTTTTGTTTTTATTGCGTTACTGACTGTTAACTTATTTTCAGTATTTTTTGTGGACATTTTTACTTACATTAGTAAGCCAAGTAATCTGCTGTGAAATTGAAAATTTCTTTCTTGTGTAAGGTTTTGGTCATATGGCCCACTCATCGTGTTGAAATAATTGTGATTACAATGTTGACCAAAATAATTATTATTTATAATTTTTGTCATAATTGAGCAGCCCTAGGTTGACCTAAAACTTTCATATAGTAACAGGATCCTCGCGCTCACCGACCAATAACCATGTCGCCACAGCTGTTAAACTGCAGGTCAATAGTTCTAACTTACTCGCCGTGTAGTCAAACATACACAGACTCTCTCTCTCTCTCTGTCCTACTCCCATTTTCAGTCTCTATCCTCCAGTTTGCTGTCTCAGAGCCAGTTATTCATCCACAGAGTGAGTCAGGGTGGGAGGGACCAGGAGGCAGCCGTACCAGTCACACCGTCATTTCTCTAACACACACACTTATACTCTGTCTCTTTCCTTCCACTTTTCCTGCCCTCTCTCTCTCTCTCTCTCTCTCGGTCTCTGTCTCTCTCTGCCTCTCCCTCTCCCCTACCGCTGTCCTGGTTTCTTCCTCTATCCGCAGTGAGAGGGCAGACGCCGAAGGAGAAGATAAGAGTTGGGCTGCCAGCACTGATCAGGAATCTCAGAGGAGGCAGGAGTTTGTAAGGTGAGCCGTTCGTTTTGTTTAGACTTTTTCCACAAGTCCTTTTCCTGCCCTTCCTATACAGACTGCTTTTAATTATTATAAAGTGTTAAAGTGGAGATGTCGCCTCTCCAAACAGCTTTTATACTGTGATTCTTCTCTTCTGTTTATTATTAACTCTAAACATGTTCCCTTTTTTCGCCGCATGATTCACTCACAGGATGCCTGTTGCCGCAGCCTGTGTGTAACCCCACCCTTTCCATTCGCTCTCCCGGCAGCTAACTGTCGCTCGGGCTTCACTTTGAGTACTTAAAACTTTCCCTATTGCCCATAAATGGAAGTGTTACTTTGAAGTGCAATTGTTTTGGAGTCGTATTCTTTGCTCAAAAAGTGATTTGTGCTCTACTGTCTAGGAAAGGTAGGACAGATTATTCAGTTAATAGTGATTTTCTGCTTGTCTTTAGATGTCTTTTTCTGCCTGTGGCTTTTGACCTGATGAGGTCTGGTCACATGACAGACGGGCTGAGAGCAGGGTGGTTCCCCGTCTCTGTTAGCAACCGTGTCATTTTACGCCTGCCCGCTAATTCTCACAGAGCAGACTTAAAGGGCCGGATATGGCTTTATGTTTTCCTTATGTTGAGAGAGGGAGAGAGCGGGGGAAGTTTGATAGAGTAGAGGAGGAAGAGGGACTAGACCCCTGTGAAACTAAATGCTAACATACGATGGAATGATTTATTTTTGCATTTAAAGGGCTTTGATGAGGGTGTTGTTACCATAAATGGTCATTGTGTTAGTCTCTTTTTCCTGTCTAATCTTTAGAGACCAATGCTGCATTGTTATGTTCAGTTTGACTTTCACTCAATGACTAGGTGATTATAATCTGATTTTCTTTTCTTTTATGTATTCAGGTTCAGTACAGAATGACAAACAGTTTGAGAGTTGGTCTATAAGCTGAATGACACAGGTCATTTCTGAAGTGAAACCCTTAAGAATGTGTCTGGGTCATATTTCAATTTACAAAAGTCAAAATATACATAATTAAATAATCAATATATTTTTTACTTAAAGAAAACTGAGCATGTTAGGGCCGTTAAGATGTTTGGTCATTATTTTCATGACAATTAAAGATTTAGATTTAGTAGATTCAGTAATTACTCACCCTCATGTTGTTCCAACCCCGTAAGGTTTTCGTTCATCTTCGGAACACAAATTAAGATATCTTTGATGAAATCTGAGAGCTGGATCACTCCTTCATAGGCTTCTATGTAATTTCATCTGCCAGCCCAGAAAAGTTAGTAAAGACATCGTTAAAATAGTCCAAGTGACTACAGTGGCTTAACCTTAAGTTTATCAAGCGACGAGAATACTTGTTGTGCGCAAAAACAAACAAAAATAACGACTTTATTCAACTATTCATTTTCTTCTGTGTGGGCATCTGTGTGAGTTCAAGTAGTGTAACAGAGCAGGAAAAACTGGAAAAATAGTCATTTATTTGACTGAAAGTCACAAAATGCAAAGTAATTTGGGTGCATACTGAAATGTTTCAACTAATCTAGGGCTGTCACTAATGATTATTTGAGTAATCAATTGAATATTCTGATGATTAATTGAGTAATTGGGTCTTTTTTGTATGTGGGAATAAAAATAGACCTAAGTAAACAATAGCCTTTAAAATGATAATAAGAAAATAATAATGGGTTCAAATAAATGAATCATTAGGCTTTATTGAAAAACACTGTTAAAATACATGTAATATACAGTACATAATATAAACATAATCAACTTTAAGTACATTAAGTATTATAACAAATGCCTGCAAGGGGCACCAATTGTCTGGTGATTGTTACACCTTACAGCATAATCAAATCCTTGTTTAATATTGGCCAAACAATATTTGCTACAAATGCTACAGCCACTGTAATTTCTTAGGTGGAATTCGTTTGTCTAATTTCTTAGTAGTGAGGGTGTAAACCTTTATTTTGAAATCCCAATGAACAATGTGCATATTTAGAAACGTATTGATATATTCCCTTGTGTTGGCGTAGGCTTAAAATGATTTGTTACAAATCTGGTGAGATGGTGAATGTTGCGTTTCCAGATGAACATATAAGCAACCCAAACTCACACCATATGTAGAGATGGAGTTTGTTAACCGAGCAGCAGAGACGTGCTCCACTTGTATAACAGCAACACTTAGCCATCAAACACAAAACACATCAGACTTTATAATGCATTTCCAAAGCATTTTAGAGGTTTACTAACATCATGACCACGGACTCATAGTGTTGTCATTCTGAAGTGTGCATCCCTTCCAGGAAGTGTAAATTTTTATCAGGACAGTCAATCCAGAGGCAAATCCAAATGCAACCCACTGAGACATAAACACCAATTAGACCTGGTCAAGTCGAAGCTCTTTTGTGTGTTTAGATGTGGCTTCCATGAGTTTCCACTGTTGGAGAATTTATTTCCAGAGGCATGTGTTCTCTCAGCCATGCCAAAACCTCACAATGCATCCACACAGCCATTAACAATCCTGAGACGTCTTACAGATGCCTCTCATATCTTGCACAATTAGATTTCCCCCACATTGGCAACCGTGATCAGACACTGCATTCAGGTTTTTCTTTTTTCGTAAACGCAGGGTTCAAACGTACAAGACCACACTGGGCCTATTTACATTTAGTCGCTTCATGCATTTTTACTGAGTGTACATGAGGATGACATCACTTTCTGTGTTCAAAAACTAGATTGCACCGTATTCCGTTTCTCCTTGTGCATTTGATCCTTAAAGGATCTCCCTACAGAACAAGATTGTACAAGTTCATGTGAACTGAATGTTCAACCTCTATCACACCTGGCTGCATAAAGGCTTTTTTTTCTGAGAAACTCCCGCTAATTCTTGACTATTGTGAAAACTTCAATGAGCTTTTTCCTATGAATTTATATTACACAAAGTCTGAAAGGAAGGAATATTTCTGATAAGTTGGTCAAGTTCACATGCATTTGTGTGTACATTCAAGCTGTGTTTCCTTTTGCTAAAGTCAGTGTTGCACTTATCTTATCTCAGGTCTCCTGACGTCCATTTGCTGGTCAATATGATGCAGTAGTTTGAATTCTTAGATTTTCCTCACAAAGCAGGAATTTTATCACATTTTTACAATCACACAGTCTCCTTGAAGCGATAGCACCCAGAAAGTGGTTGAACCTGAAGGCCACAGTGCGTTTGCTATGAACATCTCTGTGTGCTGACGTAACATGGACCATGATTCTGATCAGTCCTTCAGTCTGTGAATGTACTTGCTAGCCCATAGTTGCTCTCCCACTATCACTAGCATCTCAAATGACATCTGTGTGCCCCAATCCAGGGATCTACACAGAGAATATGTGAGAGAACCAGTCTGGGTTTGTCAGTTTTCACTCTGAACTTGCCATTTAAGAGAAGTTTCCATCATTGCTATAGAGCAGATGTTGGGTGGCGGGGAAGGCAGAGCTGTTTGTTCATGTGAGTGGAGCCCTTGGAAGGTAAAGACAGCATTTATTGACCCTTTATACATTGTTCCCTGCTATAATTGCTCCTTAGATGAGGTCATTATTTTGACCAATGAGAGCCAGTCAGTCTGTGTGTGTATATATGTTATCAGAAGGACAGTTGGGTCATATATTTCCCTGCTGATACGGGCACATCATTGTATCAAGGCTGTAAATGAGTAATTTACTGCTAATCTTATCTAAATATACGGTTATAAAAAATAGATCCTCATATACATGACTACTGAATGGGTCAGTGGATTACATTTGGCTGTAGTTTTGAGTGACCCTTTTTTGTATAAATATATAATTCATATAAAAAAAAAAATCATATATATATATATATATATATATATATATATATATATATATATATATATATATATATATATATATATATATATATATATATATATATATAAAACCTGTTATCTTTCTGTATATATAAACACACCTAAATTTAATTTGCCACACCTGCCAATGGCTGGTGATTTAAGAAAATTTACCGGCCATAAATATTTTTTACCATATTAAACTGTTTTAGCAAAATTCACAATTCTCTAATCCAATTTTTTATTAAACATTATTAAAGACATATGAACAGTCAGTAATTGCACAAACAAATACAACAGAAAAAAGAAACAAAGTGCTTTTCAGGTACATTTTCAGGTAGCTCTAACAGTAGTTTTCAGATACAGAAATGTAATAAAGTAATCAAATGTAAAAATTAAACACAGATGAATCCTGAATAAAAAAGTTATTCAGACAAGAGCAGTGAGTGATTTTCTCTTTGTCTTTTGTTGTTTGATTAGCATTAATGACACAGAAAGCAGTGGGATTTATTAGGACCTGCATGGATCCAGTTTACATACTGTACACATGCGTTTTTTCCCTCAACTCTTTACATTCACTCAAGACAACCAACTATATTTAATACGATACTTTGTGTGATTTTGTCCTTTCAAGCGCAAGATGTGAAAGAGCCCAATTAAATATTCCCGGCTGTGCCTGTGTGTGTATATATAAATATTATATAACTATCATATAATGAGATGCCCATTCAATGCAGCAGAGCCAAGGTGAATTTTTACACCTGCATTTGTTAAAGCTGCAGTCTGTAACTTTTGGCGCTTTAGTGGTTAATATGCATGCGTCTTGTGGGGGAACCTTGTAGCCGTAGCAACTTCTCTCTGTTTGTCTATGACGAGTCACGCAGGTACTGGGTAGCGGGAGTTTGCTGTAGTGTTTTCTGTACCGTCTTTGTACAGTCTTTCCTCCCAGCTTTCTTTAGGAACTTCTTTGTTTTATTGAAAAGAAAGACTTCAAACTAAAGTGTGCGACACACCTGAATTCTTCCTGTGTTTACCCAGAGTTCAGTTGGGACGAAGATCTGTGATAAGATCAGACTCCGCTTTAGTCAGCTGTATTGAATCCATTAATGTTCATTGTATCAAAGCTCAAGCATTGACACATTCATGGTGGAGGTGACCGAGCGTTTCATGAAGGTTAAAATGAGGAAAACATTACCTCACTTGTGCCGTTCCACTCCCTCCTGTGGCCACACCTCCCAACATCAGACCATATCAGCCAAGAGGAAAAAGAAATGCATGGAGGGAAAGTGACAATGAAACGGAGAAATCAAATTCCAACCGTTTTAAGTGATTATTTCTGATACAATACATGTTTTTTTTTGTTGTTTTTTCTGAACTCTAGTAGAGGTTGAGTAAGTGTTTATGTAATTCACATTTGTAAGAGACAATTTCAATGCAGCATCTGGCGAGACACGAGAACATCACATGTTTCCAGTGTGTGGTTCAAGGTCTTTAATTTTTACTGGCTCAGCTGTTGAGGTCACCTGATGCAGTGAATTCATTCCATCCCTCACAAACAATAACTGCATTTTTTGTTTGGCATTTAACTCAATAAGAGTGACTGGTAGAAAACCCTGTGTGGAGATCAAGTACTGACTGAGGGATCTGCACTCATGCATGTTTTGTGCCACGTGACATTATACTCTGAACTGACAACATCTCTGTTTGCCCTCACAGGTGCTTTTGTGTAGTCAAACGTGAAGCTGACGTCAGTGAAAATGCTGGAGATGGTGAAAGACAGAGTACTGGAGGTCTATGACAGCCTCTTAGCAGGAACAGGTAAAAATGCATGTTCATGAAATGATTACAGATACATTAAGTAGTCCTGAATCTGAATTGGTTCTATTCAGATTAATGGTGAACCGATATGACTTTTTCAATGGACAATCTGGTATTAGCTAGTATACCAGGGATGCATACTTGTATTAGTTTTGTGATTTTTACTGTTGTTCTATAAACAATTATGCTTAATTTTTTTAATTCTTAAAGTCCACCTGTAGTCCATCATTTTATCCCTTAAAACTCATCTTTGATCACCAAAATTACATATTATAAAAGTTTTTTCCTTAAATAAAATTTGTCATGCCTTAAAATAGATTGAATGTAACTACACCCTTGTTCCATTTAGTATACGTGGTTCTATGAATATGCAAATTAGCCCTGCCCCACCCCACCCTGCCTCCACTTACTCACACCAGCTCAGAGATCCACTCATTTTCACCACAGGAGGACTTTAAAATTCTTATAATTTAATAAAATAGAAATATATAATAATAATAATAATAATAATTGTTAGTAGTAGTACTTGTAGATTTAGTATATAGCCTTATTGAATGGGTTCCATAAAAACAACAATGTGTATGTAGTCTCTAAAAAAAAATTCAAAATCTCTTTTCAGTTGTCAAAGTCTTTGTTGAGTTTTTTCCTTATTTTCTCATGCTGTAAATCCCCATTTTTAAAGCTGATATTTGATGAATTTTCACCCCTGGTGAGTTTGCATCCTTGGTATATACACAATACAATTTGATAACAACAAATGCTTGCTGAAATGGCTATTAAAATTGCAACATGTTTAACGAGATTTCTAAACTGTTTCTCTGCCATGATGTTAGTTGATGTGAAAGTGAAATTGACTAGTAAAAGCAACAAAGTTAAAGTGTTATGAGTTGTGGTCTGACGCATTTCAGAATGGAATGCAACTTGCCATCTGGGAAATGCTAAATTCTAGAGGCATTAGCATTTGCTAGTTTTGAGAGTGTGTACTCAAAATATCTGAAATTAACATTTATTTTACACAATATACTCAATTTACTGTCAGAAGAATGTCAGTTACTTAAGTCAGAAATAGTTTATTATGCATTTACAAGGCTGTCAATAGATTTTTTTTAAACTGATACAAGGAAGCTAAAATTGCTAAAGCTAAAATTGCTAAAGCTAAAACGCTCAATCTCAGAATGTTGGCCTTGTCGATACATTTCTCCATCACTGATTCATAACGGTCAAATCTTTTTGGAGAAACCGTTGTCATCCAATTATAATATTTGAATAAAATGTAGTTGATTTGTGTGTGTGTGTGAAATCTATGTTAAGCTGTTGCTATATGTAAAAGATCTGTGTTTTTGTCTCTCTCTCTCTCCTTCTAGACCCACGGTTGAAGGATTACCCCCTAATGGGGACTCCAGTCAATATGTCTGCTATTCTACTTGCTTATCTTTTCTTCGTACTGTACGCCGGCCCTAAGTTTATGGCCAACCGTAAACCCTTCCAGTTGAAAGAAGCTATGATCATTTACAACTTGTCCTTGGTTGTCCTGTCTGTGTATATCGTATATGAGGTGAGAACCAGGAGATATTCATTCTGCTAGGTGGCGTGACTGCGCAGATGTGTTTGAACTTGAATACTCGTTTGTTTTTCTGTATTGGCACATAGAGAGGCGTGTTATATTTGATCCATTATGGAGACGCTATTCTGTTTTTGCATTGCTGCTCACAACCAGTTCCTGAAGATAAATTGATATACTCTTCAATCTTTACTTGATGTGTAGTTCATGATGTCGGGGTGGGCAACAGGATACACGTGGAGATGTGACCCATGTGATTATTCAGACAGCCCTCAAGCACTCAGAGTAAGATTTGCTTTCCATACCCTGTAATATACTCAAATATTATTGCAGTTTGTGCATAAATAATCAAATTCTCCATATTAAAGTTGTCTTTTTTTCCTAGATGACAAGAGTCGCCTGGTTATTCCTGTTTTCGAAGTATATTGAGCTTATGGACACTGTAAGATTTAAATACGCTACTCCAAAACTTCTGATTTTAAACTAGTTATGTTGGTTCATGTATTGATGAATGACGTATTATTCTCAGGTGTTTTTTGTGCTGCGCAAGAAACACGGTCAGATCACCTTCCTCCACATCTTCCACCATTCCTTCATGCCCTGGACGTGGTGGTGGGGCGTGAGCTATGCACCAGGTGAGCCATTCTCCTTCCCATCTGGGTCAGTCAGCAGATATTTACATGAATGGCACATGCTGTTTCAGTTGACGTGACTTGTTTATGTGCCCTGACAAATATATTCTATTCCAGTCAGACATGCTTTTCAAAAAGCCAGGAACTTTTGCATGTTCTAATGGTTTTTGTAAATAAAGCTCTTGGTGTTGGTGGCCATCAGAGTGTGTTGTTTTACTGCTTTAGCACTCACATTTAAGACTCATTGCAATGTTTCCTGCAGGTGGAATGGGCTCCTTCCATGCCATGATCAACTCTTGTGTGCATGTGATCATGTACTCCTACTACGGCCTTTCTGCTGCCGGGCCTCGCTTCCAGAAGTTCCTCTGGTGGAAGAAATACATGACAGCAATTCAGCTGGTATGTTTATTCTATTTGTAGAGCAGACTAAAACTCACCTGTGTGGATGTTGAAGGGAATTTGTCATTATTTATTCACCTTCATGTTTTGTTACACAAAACACCAAAAGGATATATTTGAAGACTCCTCAAAATAAAGTGACCGTTCATAGTGTCCATGACTGTCAAGCTTCAAAATGAACCAAAAAAGGCCTGTAAAAATGGTCTACTCAACTTATTCCAAGGCTTCCGAAGTTGTGAGAAACAAACAGAAATTTAAGTAATTATTCACTGATAATCCCCTCAAGTGAGTTGAGGTCAGAGATCAAAGAATCTGATTCAGGAAATAATCGTTCTTTTCAGTGAATCGGTTGATCCAATTTACAAATTCAGTCAACAGCTCACTGGATGGAAAGAAAAGCAGTGGAGGAGTTAAAGGTTTAATTCTGTTAAAAAATTCTGTCATCATTTACTTACCCTCAAGTTGTTTCAAACCTGTATGAATTTCTGTCTTCTGCTGAACACAAAGGAAGATATTTTGAGATTTTTGGGCCCTATTGAGTTAAAAATACTATGGATGTCAGTAGGGTCCATCAACTGTTTGGTTACCCATATTCTTCAAAATATCTTCTTTTGTGTTTAGCAGAAGAAGAAAATTCATACAGGTCTGGAGAAATTCATACAATTAAAATTTTTGGCTGAACTATCCCTTTAAGGGGGAGTAAATGATGATTTTATTCGAGTAAAATAACCCTTTCAATTTTAGAATGACTGTTTCCGCCACAGAATAAAACATTTTAAAAGAGAATTGTGACTTTTTCTTGCAATTGCGAGTTTATATTTCACAATTCTGACTTTTCCCCCCGCAATTGTGAGTTTATATCTCACAATTCTGACTTTATATCTTGCAATTGTGAGTTTATTTCTCGCAATTCTGAGAAAAGAAGTCAGAATTGCGAGATATAAAGTCAGAATTGTGAGATATAAACTCACAATTGCGGGGGAAAAAGTCAGAATTGTGAGATTAAAAAGTTTCTTTTTATTCTGTGGTGGATCAAGCTTTCATAACTCTGAACTGGTGTTGCTTGGAAAGAGCTGCATTAATATTACACATTTATTTTTGTTTTCCACAAACTATCCCTTTAAAGATGTCTTCAAACTATTACTCTTCTCAACAGATCCAGTTTGTGTTGGTGTCTCTTCATGTAACCCAGTGGTACTTCATGAAGAGCTGCGACTACCAGGTGCCTCTGTTCATTCACCTCATCTGGATGTACGGGACCTTCTTCTTCGTGCTATTCTCGAACTTCTGGTACCAGGCGTACGTGAAGGGCAGGAGGCTACCGAAGAACACCCAAAAGCTCACCCAGAACGGCAAGGCTAATGGATCTACCACAGTGGCCAACGGCTCGTCGGTAGTTTCAAACGGCCATGGCGTACATGCAAACGGCCAGAGCAACGGGAAGAAACACCACGAGAATGGAAGCACTCTCAACGGCAAGATGAAGAATGCCTGAGAGGCTGAGGTCAGGAGGAAAAGACCCAAAACGGATGACCAGGAGAACCTGCAGAATGGCACTATGGAGTCCAAAGAGTGTTTTGGGACCTTTCATTTTCAAATCTTGGTTTTTTTTTTATGTGTACATTAAATAAGTACATGGGGATATGAATGCCTTTAACCCCATTTGTTTATTTTTTTTGTCATAAATTAATCTAAAGAATAATTATTGAGCAAAATGTATGAAGAGAAGAGGAAAAGGAAAAGGAAGAGTCCTGACTTGATGCATCCTCCGCTGATGTTGCTCAACAGAACGAATTCACAGATGGCCACAAACACACACACACACACACACACACACAGAGCTGTGTGTCTTTCATACTCCCCCCAACAGCAGACACTGTACAGTCAACATCAAACTTGAATTACATCTGTAAATACTTGTACCGTATAAACTAACGGGATTGATACGTTACGTTAAATATTGTTACTATTGAAATAAATACAAAAATTTAATAATTTCCATTTTAAAATACAGTTATCTGTTTATTTCATGTAAGTTATGCTGTTCAATGGCACAGTTCCTCCTCGAATAAAATCAGTGCAGGTCAAAGGAATTTGACCTACAATTCCAGCTGACATTCCCACATGGTATTTGGCATCTCCAATGCAAATGGTTGACATATTAAAATACTTTTTGTATAACATTTTGTCATCTACAAGAATGCAGGTGTTTCGCTCTCGCGTTTTAGGATTCATCGGCCGTTCGAGGGCAGTCGGTTGGCTTCCATCGGATGTGGTTTATAAAGAAATGCAGTGTGTGTGCATGCCGCACTTCTTCATAATCTGCATTTGTCATCTAGAGTATGTGCAGCATGTTGGATGTAAACAAAAAGTCCATTCAGTTCCTGAAAAGCAACAGAGGAAGACCAGATGAGCAAGCGTCCTACGCCGTATGTGTGCGAGGGAGAAGAGAAGGTCGCGTAGGAACAAATGACTTCAAGCTCACAGTGCACAAGTTTGTGCGTATAGTTCGCGCTCCTGTTTATCCAAGCTTCGCCTTTGTTTGGCTAAATTCCTCCCGTCTTTTTTTTTTTTCCCAGCAGGTGTGCGTTAATGTAGGGCAGAGTTCAGGGCGCTCCTCTTGGCAAGCTGGGAGAACAGGGCGTTTACATGGGATTTGTACAGTGACTCAGAAGGATGTCATCCTCATGCCTATCTCGGGAAGTACAGCCGAGATCGTCATAGCTACAATGAGTTCTACATGTGGAAGACTGAAGATTCAGGAAAAGAAGAAACCAAGTCTCTCTCCAATATCAGGTCATGCTAATAAAAGTCATTCGCTCAAGAATCATGTTTTATGTCGCACTTTGGTCCTCATTTACCAGAATCTGGCCTTAGGTTTCAATTTTTTTCTCTGACCAAGCCGAGGTCTCTAGGAGTCCAGACTACAGAATAAACTACAGACAGCTACTTCGATTTGTCACAGATGATCCGTTGGTGATGACTAGAGGTCGACCGACAATAGGTTTTGCTGATACCCATAACTAAGAAATCAATGTTGAAAGGAAACTTATCATTTTTAGTTCGTTTGTCTTTTTTTTTTTTTTTTTTTTTTATCGGTTGAATGAATGCGAATAATATCTTTAACTAGTATAATTACTGACTGGTTGAAGTTAGTACTGAAGTTGCAATTATTAGTAAAAAAGTCGCAAGTGTGAGATATGAATTTGCAATTTCGAAATTATTGCAATTATTCGAAAGTCACGAATGTGAGATTTGAATGTGATTTTGAGGAATAAAGTCACAACTACAAGAAAGTTGCTACTGTGAGATATAGTCACAATTAAGACAAATAGTTGCAATAGTGAGATATGAGGTCGCAGTTACTTTATACCGTGAATAGAAACGGTCACAATTATGAGAAATGGTCACAATAGAAAGCCGCAATTACAAGAAATCTAGTTGCACACGTAAGCTATAAAGTTACATTTACAAGAAAGCTGCTAAATCACAAGACAAATAGATGCAAAAGCGTGATATGAGGCCGCAATTACGAGAAATTAAGTCAATTTAATGGAATAAAAAATCTTAATTATGAGAAATATTCACAATAGTGAGAAATGAAGCTGCAATTACAAGAAAATAAGTCGCACGTGTGAGAAGTCGTCGCAGTTGTGAGATATAGTTACTATTAAGATAAAGTCGCAACTGTGAGATATAGTCACAATTAAGAGAATTTTGTAATAAGTTGTAATAGCCAGATATAAGGATGTGATAACGAGAAATAAAGTAGCAGTTACATTTTAATTTTATAACTTTGAGGTGGAAATGCGCTTCCATAAGAACCTTGTTGCACCGAATGAAATATCAATGTTCATTTTTGCCATTATATGATCATTCCAAGAGCTGTTACAGGAGTCGATCAATCAGCAAAACCGATATATCAGTCGACCTCTAGTGATGTTAGCAGTTTTTAAAGCCACTTGATGTTGTAACCCTCGACCTTTTCACAGTGAGCAGTGGGGTATTGAATAAACTACTTAATAAGCTGCCCCATGGGGACATCTACTACATTCCACTCTCAAATTATACTGAACTCAAAGGTTATGCTCATGAGGTTTCTGGGAGTGTTGGCACATGTGACAGTGGGTGGTCCGTCTCTATGACGTATCCTCCAGAATATAGAAGATGAGCTCTAGCTGGCAGGCGGCGAGACCCTGGTACTGAGAGTTACTCTGCACCACGGACATTAATGATTGGTTAAGACAGTCCTGGTACGGTGCTGGAAGGCGCTGACCGTTACCGCCTGCCAAAAACTCCACCTGAAAGATTAAAGAAAAAAAAAAGATAACAGAGATTAAGAACCCTATAGATCTAATCAAACACAGCACTATTAAAATAAAGCAGAACACTGGGGAGAATGTCAGATACGTAATACTCACATGCTACACTCCTGACCTGCCCTTACACAATACTGAACTACAGTAATTAAAACAGCTCAAAGTGTACATGTTCAATCTATGATTAAATATAAGATTTAAAAAATTGTTCTAAGTTGCTAGTCAACTAGCAGACTTGGAAAAGTCAATAGATAAGGTACAGTATATGAAAAGAAATTACTTCTTTTAAAGAATGAAGGCAATAATTCTGTAAATATAAATGATTAATTATCAACAATAACTACATTTATTTAGTGTTAAAATCATTAAAATTATTATTATATAATTTTCCATTTTAATTCCCAAAATAAATTGTTATTGTTGATATATATTGGTTTATTGTTTCTGTGTTTAATAAAATAGCTCAATGGGGGGAAAAAATTATCGATTGGCATCACAGCTGTGGACATAATTATCACCATCTCACCTTCTGGCCATCCAGAATTACTCTCAGTGCCAGTTTGGTCATGCCGTCCTCCTTCAGCAAACAGAGAGACTGGCACAGTGCCAAGCAGAACGCCCGTGCAAGACGTTCTGATAGACGGTTGTGGCTGGTGTGGTTAGTAGGACCATTTGGATGTTGGTCTTTCAGCAAGTAAAACACCTGTGACATCAAAACATGAATTAACCAATTGTTGAAAGTGGTTCTCAAAAGCATTTTCAGGGAAAAAATTTAATCACATTCAGATAAAACCACTAAGCTGCAGCAAGCTCTTAGTCCATAACTATAAATCAAAATAAAGGGCTATTGACATTATTTTGTCAGGAAGATTTTGTTTATATATAGGGGTTATATTCAGGGCTTGACATACATTTTCTTGCTCACCAGCCACTGTGGTTAGTGGTTTTCCAAAGTTACTAGCCACTCAGCATTTTCACATGACTACAGTTTTGACCTCGATAACATAGGGAAAACTGCCATATAGATATTTTAAATATTAATCATAATTTGGCAGCAGGTATATTAAGCTGCTGTCACTTTAAGACCTGATGCACGGATCCATTATACTGTTTTATATAGCCAATATAGTGTCTTTATGAGCACTCATAAATCAATACGCGCAATCCCACTTCGAAATTCAATATTCATCCGGAGCAAATGAAACGAGCGAGTAAAGGGTAAAGACTTTTTTTGTGTGTGGGTCAAATCGTTTTCGGAGAGATTAGAGAGCGAGAACGCGCAGCTGGTATTGTGTATCCTTCGTAAGAGTTTCAGATATCGCCATGTATCGAAAAATCTATATTTTTGAAAACACTAGATTGCACTTAGTTTATTACTTCAGATGCCTTTTTGAAAGACTGCAAATGAAAAATGTATATTATATAAAATGTCCGATGTACTCACAGCGAAGTCCTTTTCATTTTTCGTTTAGGGGTAAAGAGAAGTTTGAAATACCATTGTAGCAATATACTGTTAGCGAACATCCCGACGCCGCCCACGTTGCTGAGAGAGCGTTTAGATAAATATGTAAATATTTGCTGCTCTCTTTCTTCTCGATAATAAAAAACACAACAAAAATGACAGCAGTGAGAAAACAGCAGTTAAGAAAGCATCAGGTAATAGCGATTTGGATGTTTGCACGAGCTCTGCAATTCAACACGCCAGTCAAGTAAAGTAAAGTCACGTCACGTTTATTTATACAGCACTTCTTACAATAGAATGCTTTAAACCAAACCGTTTTACAGTGTTAAACATGAAAAAAACAGCATCTGTGTTGCTTTCAATTAGAATTACACTTCAGTTTCTACAAAAAAGAGCAGCTCTCTGGGTCTTTATGTTTTCACTCGCGGACGTCTGACCGACAGACTCAACAGAGGAAATGAAACGGAAGATTTCCATGTGAAAAAGGGCAGAGCCCCAGAGCGGACATACCCATTACGTACTCGCCACAGACTAATGTCAGCTTCGGCAAGCCGTTTCAAACTCCCGAAACAAACTCCAAACCAACTTTGTTTTGGCCTGATTTTGTTCGAAATGACGTCACACCAGTTTGTTCTTTGATTTCGCTTGCGCCTTTAGGGTGTTTTGAGCCCGGATCTGTCAACACTGAATTGGCTCCCTGTTAAACATTGCATACATTTTAAAATCTTGCTGATTACTAAATGTTTTAGTTCCCCAATACTTGAGCGAGCTCTTAAGGTCCTTCACGTCTATTGCGATCTCAAAATTCTGGCCAGTTGATAATACCTATATCAAAATCAATCGCAGGCGGTAAATCCTTTACCTATTTAGCACCAAAACTCTGGAATGGATACGGTAATGTTACAGAAGGAATGCATGAACAGAAACGTTAAAATACTTATTCTGCTTGGAGCGAACCAATTGATTTTCCCCCCCTTTTTTCAAGCCCGAGCCCAAACACAAACAGTCCATGAGTTACACTCAGTGCATAAACATGTTCAGTGTTTACCTCTGTCCAGCGTATGAGCTTCCCATTGGCTTTGTATTCTAAGCGCTGATGGGTCTTGATGTTTGTGAGAGATTCCATAGACTTCCCATCAATGGGGCTGATAATGCTGTGAGATACAGGACAGAATGAGTGGCAACTAGCACAGATTTAAACTTAATCTACTATACATATTTGTTATTATATTTTTCCTAACCCTTTATTAAAGCGCGGCTCTTCATCCTGCCACTGAATGTGCACATATTCCTGCCTCTCTGCTGGATGGAGTTTTCCACAGGTGACTGTGAAGTCTTTCATGTCCCGTAGAGATCGGCGTAACTCGCCCATGGTCTCCATGGTTACCTGCACCATCAAGCCATCTGTAGTGATAAGCAGACGCATGGAATCTTAGCACATGCACAGCTAAACTTCTAGACACACGCATTCAAGGAAGATAAACGTAGATAGAAACAAGAAACATTAAGAATGAACAAATCTTTAACCTTCTACAATGCTGGACTTGGCCAAGTATCCTGATGAAGGTTTGAGCGCTCCACTGAACACAAAAAAACACGAGCCAGTGACTGAAAGGTGAACAGAAACAAAGATTTAAATTCAGTGAGAGAATTGCAGTCAACACAGAATACAACCAACAAACGGGCTTTCCAAGACTGTCAGACAGCGCCCTCAAGTGAGCGTTTAAGGAAAGACGCTAATGTATCAGTCCTTTGTTGATGCAGTTTTCATACAGTGTGTTTACATTCATAAACGTTTTATTAGCGTTTTCTCTTTTGTTTGGGTCATATTAAATAATGTCATAATATTAAATCATTTATTAAGTGATTTTTACACTACATTTTAGTGAATGTATGAAGTTCACACAGGTCTCCTAGCTGAGTAACCACAGGTATAGTCCATCATATTGCCCTATTCAGACGGAAATGGTTTCTAACGGGGAAGTAAGGTAATTTCAACATTTACAGTGGCTAGTGTGTAATTTTAGTCCTGTCCTGTTTTCCTCCCTCCACCTGTGAAACAATTCCCTGCCAAACAACTACAAACACTCAGGTTTCATTGTAATTTAATTGCCGTCTGAATCTCAAGACGGCATCGATCCAAAAGTCGTTTTGTAAATCCTTTTTGACCACTGCCAAGTACCGTACAGCATCTGCTGCGGTGCATTTAAAATATGGAGCCTTTCATTATTCTGGAAACTTTTGAAATGGTCCATTATTATAGTATGCAATAATTTTTTTAAATATTTACTATATTATATACTTTTATATAAATTAGGGCTTGCACAACTAATCATTTTACTAGTCGAACAAATACCCAGGTAAAAATATTTAGCTAGAGTTTGCATTAACTAATTTCTAATAAAGCTAATTTCTTATTTTTTTTAAATGCCATCCATAATTTTAAGAGATAAAACGTAAGAGAGAAATCCATTTACAATACAGCATGTCAATTTTCCCGTTTTAAAATAGGATATTTAAATAATTGTATAATAGGAAATTATTTTACTATTAATAAATGAAATATAAATGTATTAATTGTCCAAGCAATAACATTTTGTTTGCAGCTGACAATCATGTGACTGACCAAGTGAGCAGTGCATTCCCGGGTTCGTAGGATGATATTTGCTCCTTCACAAGAATAAATGGCCATCTGAAGATGCGTTCACGCCACGATGTAATTACCATAATCACAAGATTCACGTCCTTGCAGAAACCGTAATTACAAGTTGATGACAAACAATTACCGTCTGAATAGGGCTTAAGAACATGATCCACAAAGTCTGTAAAACCACAAACAGTTTCATTTTATCATTTAAAACTTCTGAAATGATTTGCTTGAAAAATATGTTTGTGCAAACTTTCTTTAAAATAAATGCAACTAGGTTTGATAACACTTGTACAGCTGTAGGTGCAAAAAGTGTCCAGATACTTTTAGGGGCTTATGTAGTAACATTTAAAAAGAGCCGACAGACATTCCAGTAGTGTCTAAGCTCACGCCGGTGTTGGGGTGTTCTCTCTCACCTCTGCGGGGTTGGCTGTGAATGCTGATGGCCTGGGTCTGGTACTGTCCATCTGCCGTCTGCACGCAAATGAGATGAGAGTCGGCCTGCTCATTAAAGCAGGCGCCCAGGGCCAGCACTCTTTCATTAGACTTATTCAGAGCCTTCAGCAGCTAAAACACCAGCAGAGACAGAGACAAGACAAACATTATCCTGAGAAATGAAGGAATTATTTCCTCAGGTTTGCTTATCTATTGGACATCATTTATATAATAATCCTTCTGATACTCCAATATATTCTGACATTTAGTAAATATCATGCTAATACCATCTACTGTCTTTGGACATGATACCATGGTACTCCTGATGCATTTTCTATTTTGAGCAGTTCATGGTTATGGTACCTCTGGATGACGTGTTTTAGGGATCCTTATACAGGTGCTTCTAGCCTCTAGATCAACCACGAGCCCCGGCACCGTCGGCAGCGTGTAACGGTAAAAACGGAAATCCTTTGAAAGTCAAAACAGAATAAAAAAGACATTTAAAGACATCACACAAACTACATAAGCTGCATGACAGGATATAGTAAATGAAACCGGTCATAAGTCTCACCACTAAGAGCCTCATGATACTGTTGTTGACGGGTCCGAAGAGAGGCTCTCTGAAGCGCACACTGAACAAGGGACAGGGATAAACTACAGGACAGCAGGACTCAGTTAGTGTACTTCCTGAGGTCAGGGGTCATTCAAATGATGCATACAGAGATTATGAATGATATTAGAGATTTTAAGATCGTAGAGACTAACGCTGCATCTCAATTAGCATATTATCCACCCTAAATAGCATGTTAAATAAGTAGTTAAAGGGATAGTTCACTTTGAAATTAATTTTTGGTATGTTTTAGCTTACCTCAAGGGCATCCAAGATGTAGGTGTCTTTTTTTCCGCAGTAGTTTCAATTTTTATATTTTTAGGTCAAACCGTTCTTGTCTGTCAGTCATAATGCAGGTCTATGGTCACGGTCTCAAAACACATGCACAGAGTCCAAATTAAAACAATTCCACGTCGTCCAAATTAAACAATTCCCCATCGTAAGTACACATTGATGGCCTAAGACACGAAACGAGCGGTTTGTGTGAGAAAACGAACAGTATTTATATCGTTTTTACCACTTATACGCAGCCATGTCCAAGTGATCTGATCTGACGTGTACGCAGACTGGTGCATAGATGTATACACTAGATGTCACCTTAAAGACATTCGTTCAATGAACTGCCGTAGACAAGGCGACATCTAGTGTGTATATATCTATGCACCAGTCTGCGCACACGTCAGATCAGAGCACTTCGACATGGCTGCGTATAAGTGGTAAAAACGATATAAATACTGTTCGTTTTCTCACACAAACCGCTCGTTTCGTGTCTCAGGCCATCAATGTGTACTTACGATGGGGAATTGTTTAATTTGGACGACGGGGAATTGTTTTAATTTGGACTCTGTGCATGTGTTTTGAGACCGTGACCATAGACCTGCATTATATGACTGACAGACAAGAACGGTTTGACCTAAAAATATAAAAATTGAAACTACTGCGGAAAAAAAGACACCTACATCTTGGATGTCCTTGAGGTAAGCTAAAACATACCAAAAATTATTTTCAAAGTGAACTATCCCTTTAACCCAAATCATAGTACACCATTCAAAAGTTCAGGGTCGAACCTTTTTTAAAGGGTAACTAAACCCTAAACCAACTTTTTTTAGTAAATTATCTGTAAGAAGGGGGCTTTATTAGTGCTGTTCATTGATTCGAGTAATTTTTTTGACATTTGTGTTTAAAGTGTTTTAATTTTACAAAATATGGTGTAAAAACGTCAGAGTGCTGCCCTCTTCAGGTTGAACAGTGGCTACTGCAGTTGAATTTTCCTATTGGAAGTTGTGGTACCCTCTGACGTCAGAGGGTACCAGCTAACCACGCCCTTGCCTACAGAGAGATACGTCTCAGATGCATGCCCCCCTCTCCACTGGGCTCTGCCTACTTTTCCAGCATTTTTCAAATATTGACAGTTACCCTTTAAAAAGAAGTCTCATTATGTTCACCAAGGCTGCATTTATTTAATCCAAAATACAGTAAAAACTTTAATATAGCAAAATATTATTACAATTTAAAATAACTTTTTTTATTTTGATATATTTTCAAATGTAATTTATTCCTGTGATGCAAAGCTGAATTTACAGCATCTTTACTCCAGTCTTCAGTGTCACATGATCCTTCAGAAATCATTCTAATATGCTGATTTGGTGCTCAAAAACATTTCTTATTATTATCACTATTATCAGCTTCATATTTTGTTTCAGAATTCAGTGATGAATAGAAAGTTCAAAAGAACAGCATTTATTTGAAATAGAAATCTTTTGTAACATTATAAATGTCTTTCATCAAAACGTTTCATTAATTTAATGCATTTTGCTGAATAAAAGTATATATATATATATATATAATTTTTTTTTTTTTATCTTACTGATCACAAAGTTTTGAAAAAGACTGGAGTAATGGCTGGTGAAAATTCAGCTTTGCCATCACAGGATTAAATTACGTTTTAAAATACATAAAAAAACCAACAACAAAAAACTGTTATTTTAAATTGTAATAATATCTCACAATATTACTCTTTTTGTTGTTGTTGTTTTTTTTTTTATCAAATAAATGCAGTTTTATTAGACTTCTTTAAAAAACAGTAAAAAAATCGTTGAGACTGTTTTCTTACATCTGTACTCCGCTCCTAAACGCAGCATGAGTCTCAGTGGAAAGGCTTTGGCCCATGGAGCCTCGGCACGGAGCATGAGGAGTCCGAACAGGAAGGGCGGCACAGGTAACGGCAGGCCCTCCAGAGACTGGAATGTCGGACGCACGTAAAGAAAGCCTGCATGCTCGTTATTACCCAGAAACCCCCGGGATACCAAAGAGTGACTTAGGTGATTCAGAAGCTTTCCTGCTGCTTAGAGAAACAGCAAAATCAAGATTTATCAAGTCATTGCTAATGTTTGATCTAAGTTTTATGGTCGAGTAACTTCTGATACAAGTGTCACCTGTCTGGGCATCCCAGTAGATCTGAATGAAATGATTGAAAATATCCGTTGGGAATCTTTTCTCCTCGGGCAAACACTGCAGTAAAATGACCACCTCTGGCTGTCCAACAGCATGCATACCCTTCGACATAACACACCAGCACCGCCGGTTCACATCTACAGGAACACAAAAACACCACAGCAACCCACATGAATACACCAGCATATTGTTATCAGATGTACAGAACATGCACACACATCCTGAGAACAGACGCACATGCGCGCACACACACACACACACACGTGATGGTTTGGAAACGACTGACTACACAGCTTCAATCACGATATAATATACCATACCGATTCGCACAGGTTCCACATGTCAAATCACCAAAAGCATAAATCCATCAAGTGTGGAGTGAGACATTGGGAACATACAGCTGACAATCTTCACCACGGCCAGCAGGTTGGCGTTGAGCACAAAGACGAGAGGCTCTGCGAGACCCCTCTCCAACTCCTCTAAGAGTGACGACTCTGTTCTCTTCTCCTCCAGAGTATAGTCTGCAGAGAAAACAGAAGCACCAGCCTAAACCTCAAAATCACTCACAAACCTTCAATCAAATACTTTAGAAGTAAGTTTCACAAGTAAGCTTGTGGTCCCACTGTATGCATTGATTATATGGAAAATCATTTTGTTCCACAAAAGAAAGTAATGAGGGTTTGGAAAATGTAGGGCTGCCCTCGACTAAAGGTTTTTCTAGTCGACTAGTAGTCATTCATCTAAGAGATTACATCTGCGATTTGGTTATTCCATCCATACCTGCTCACTCTCTCCACTCTGCTGGCTATCTCTCTTTGTATATTAAAAACAATGGGATGGGGGGGCTTTTCCTATAATGCGCCTAAGTTATGGAACTCATTACCTGCATTTATTAGGAATGCTGCTTCTGTGGATTGTTTTAAGAAACTTCTTAAGAAGTTTGTGATCTTTTTAGTCAAGCTTTTAATTTATAATTTATTACTGTGTATTTTTTGATATTATGTATTTTTTTTTCTCCTTGTTTGATTTATTTTGTTCAGTACATCTTGTAGCGCTTTGAGTCTGAGAAAGGCGCATTACAAATAAGATTTATTATTATTATTATTTATTGTTATCAGGAAAAAATGCAAGTGATCGCGCTTCAATGTCATGCAGTAAAACGCGTTATACTTTAGCTTCCACACTCCGCACAAACACACACATGCGCCTAATAATAGCAGCACACATTTAATGAGATTGACCTTAGAGCAATCGGGCAAGTTACTAGATAAGCCATTTACAAATGATAAGCCATATTTGCGGTCGATGGATGATAGGTGAACGTTTGGAGTTCCTGTCCGACATACTGTAATTACCCAAAGAACCTACCGTTGACGATCTGTCCCTCAAGGACTGCATAACTTCACCACAAGGTTCGTTTTTCTGCAACTAACCGACTAATAAAATGTTTGGTCAACTAAGCCTCTTTTAGTCGAATATCGATTATATTAGGGGACAGCCGTAGGAAAATGCTTTTCATTTTGGGGTGAATTATCCTTTTAAAGGGGACATATCATGAAAATCTGACTTTTTCCGTGTTTAAGTGCTATAATAGGGCCCCTTGTGCATCTACCAACCCTGAAAACGTGAAAAGTGACAACTCAATGACTTTGTTTTGGTAAGTCTTCCTCTGCAAGCATTTCAGAACTTAAGCCGATCTGATTTCGCTCCCCTTCTGACGTAGGAAGGGGATATTATTATAATATCTTTATATATATATATATATATATATATAGCCGCTGTGGAGTAAACCGTGATGTCATCGTCCAGCTCAGTTCAGTTCTTATATAATAGTGTCAATGCAGGCAGATCAATATTATTGTTGAATATTAAATTAAACTAGTGCAGTGCCCGTGCAAAATCTATTTTTGTGTGTGTTTTTAGTAATTGTTGGTTTGGTGTGTTTGAGTGCTCATTGTTACAATTACACAACAAAAGTTCAGTAACATTTTTATTTGTGCATAGTAGAAAGCAAATACTGATACTGACATAATGACATACAATAAATATGGAAAATTGAACTACATGGTTGCAAAACGATTCATAATGGTGATGTATTTGGGTATCTGTGTACAGGTAGCAGAAGTTTAGATTAGATTAGATTAGATTTACATTAGTCACTTTCAACTTTGTTGTCATTGTGCAGATTACAATTATTGAGACACTGAAAGTCAGTTAGTGTCTAACCAGAGGTGCAAAAATGCAGAAAAGTGCAATGTGAACAGTATAGACATACTGTATAGTGCAGTGTAGACAGTAGTTTACAGTTAATGAAGTGGTATGGTGTACAGTAAGGATATGGGGATTTCCTGGCACAATCGGTAAGAGGAGAGTTAACCTCGTTTAAGCCTGCATAGCCTACATGACCAACTATTTAACATAGCATATTCAACATCACATAGTTACAGGCTAACTTCAGCGCATGACACAGTAATAACTTAGCATTGAGACCAGGCTATGCTTCAGCAAACAGTTTGTGAATAGGCTACAACAAATGATGGCCGTGAAAGAGACTGTGAACGCATTGAATAGGATGTTTAGCTGGTGAATAGCATAGGCTACTATTACACAGTAGCGATAATGTTAAGCGCACCAGAATAAAATATAATATTCAGAAGTAAACAGTGTAGCTGACTTACAGATTCAGCTAACATCCACAAATGAATAAGCGCGACGATTCAGGGAGCAGGCCATAAAGTGAAATGCTACTTAAGCTCCGCTGCTTTCTTCGACCCTCTCTGTCTCTGGTCCTGCTCTGTGCTCACTCAGTGTGTGTGTGAGAGGGGGAGTGGCCTCTGGTCCTGCGCTGTGCTCACTCAGTGTGTGTGTGAGAGGGGGAGTGGCCTCTGGTCCTGCGCTGTGCTCACTCAGTGTGTGTGTGAGAGGGGGAGTGGCCTCTGGTCCTGCTCTGTGCTCACTCAGTGTGTGTGTGAGAGGGGGAGTGGCCTCTGGTCCTGCTCTGTGCTCACTCAGTGTGTGTGTGAGAGGGGGAGTGGCCAGCTTTGCTCACTCATTGCGCAGTGTGAGAGGGGGAGTGGCCTCTGGTCCTGCGCTGTGCTCACTCAGTGTCAGTGTGAGAGGGGGAGTGGCCTCTGGTCCTGCGCTGTGCTCACTCAGTATCAGTGTGAGAAGGGGAGTGGCCAGCTTTGCTCACTTATTGCGCAGTGTGAGAGGGGGAGTGGCCTCTGGTCCTGCGCTGTGCTCACTCAGTGTCAGTGTGAGAGGGGGAGTGGCCTCTGGTCCTGCGCTGTGCTCACTCAGTGTCAGTGTGAGAGGGGGAGTGGCCTCTGGTCCTGCGCTGTGCTCACTCAGTATCAGTGTGAGAGGGGGAGTGGCCTCTGGTCCTGCGCTGTGCTCACTCAGTGTCAGTGTGAGAGGGGGAGTGGCCTCTGGTCCTGTGCTGTGCTCACTCAGTATCAGTGTGAGAGGGGGAGTGGCCTCTGGTCCTGCTCTGTGCTCACTCAGTGTCAGTGTGAGAGGGGGAGTGGCCTCTGGTCCTGTGCTGTGCTCACTCAGTATCAGTGTGAGAGGGGGAGTGGCCTCTGGTCCTGCGCTGTGCTCACTCAGTGTCAGTGTGAGAGGGGGAGTGGCCTCTGGTCCTGCGTTGTGCTCACTCAGTGTCAGTGTGAGAGGGGAAGTGGCTAGCGGCTAGAACGGCAAAAGCCAATGTGTGCTTCTTTTACCAATATATTTACCAATATATTTTGCACTTCTAATCCAAACAATGTCAAACTTGGCACTGCACTTACTCGTGCCCGTAGCAAGACACCTGTCAAGTTTGAAATCCATCAGACTAATGGTTAGAGAGATATGCGAATAACAGACACACACGCACAGACAGAAAGACGTTCCTGTAATTTATAGATAGATGTTAAATTTAATGTCCCCAACTAAGCAAGCCAAGCCAATGGCAACAAAGGTGGAACAAAAGTGACAGTGGCAAGGAACCAAAACTTCATCAGGTGGCAGAATGGAGGAAAAAACCTTGGGAGAAACCAGGCTCAGTCGGGGGCCTGAACGAAGGCGGGGAGCAGCAGCTCATTTGCATTTAAAGGGACACACACACAAACAGCGTGATTTTGGTCACACCCTAAAATCTTGTGAAAAGGGGCATAAGATGTCACCTTTAAGCCTAATTTAAGCTAAATCTAATGTCTTTATTAGCAGTGAGTGTGTGGACACATTCATACCTCCTTTAACCCCTGTTGAAGTCAGAATAGGGGGAAGGTCCTTTGGTGGAGTGGGTTTTGAGGAGTTGCCATTAAGACCTCTGACCTCATCTCCTGCTCTAATGTCAGTCACTTCCTACAGCAAATAAATAAATAAATAAATAAATATAACTATACATAAAATAACTGTGCTATGAGTTGGAAAAGCTTTTTTTACAGTTTATTAAGATATATATAAAACAAAAACATTTCAAATAAAACCAAATATCCTCTATATTATGTCCTTATAAGGAGTGTTGGGTGTAACTCATTACTAAGTAATTACTTACTGTAATTGAATTAATTTCCCCTTGAAAAAGTAAAGGATGGCATTCCTCTGCATTAAATTTTCTGTCATTTAATTACAGTTACTTCTAATGTAATTGCACTAAATACTGTATTTATTCTAGAACAATTCTATATAAAACAATAGTGGATTTAACATCAAAGTGTAACATCTAATGTTAAAATGTATGTTTTAATGTAACATTGTCCCTTTAAATTCTTTGGTCAGTTCAAGAATAATTTATGCAATTTTATATTATTTATTTAAAATAATTAAAAGATTGTCTACCCTTGTATTGTTTAACTGGTCGAGGTTGATATGGGATTTAGAAAATAATTAGTATTAAGTAATGCAATACTTTTTAGAGAACGTAATTAGTACAGTAATCTAAATATACTGAAGATTACTTATTAATGAGTAACTTACCCAACACTAATAATAATGTAAAAGTGTTTAAAGTTGCTTCGCAAAATTGAAGAGAATAATAATAATATTAAAATTAAAATAATCTCAACAAAATTATTATAATAGTGTTTTTAAAGATACTGAACAAAGATTACAAGGATGAAGGTAATAAATAAAAAATAAGAATAAAAGAAAAATCGAAATAGGGTCATTGTAAGAGTGTTTTAAAAAAGTTACTTAAAAAAAATTTAAAGGAAAAAATTAAATAAAATAAGCAGAAAGATCTCCCGTCATACCGCCTGAGCGAGCTCAGTGCTCTGTGTGTGAGACGCACTCCTGTGAATGGGAGAGCTGTTGGCACTTCTACTCTCAGACTGGGGAAGGAGATTATCTGCAAACCAAACCTTCTTTTGGTCCTTGCGAAGAGTCCCTGGTAAAATGACATCATTATAACACTGTAATTAATGTGTAATAACAGTACATAAGCACATAAGTAGCGGAATCCACCACGACACTCACGGTTAATCAAAGTTGAATGACAGGTGACACAGACTCGCCCCTCTTTCCCACCGAGATGAGTCAGCTTAAATCTCAGGTCACAGCAAACCACACAAAAAACCTGCAAACCAAACAGACTTTTCATGTTTTGAAGGTAAACAACATTTTGGTCACAGAATCGCATGCATCTCTCACCTTCCCACATGCTCTGCAGTGATGACGTCTTTTGGTGAAGGAGAATTTGGATCCACATTTCATGCATGCTGGTGCTTGAGAATCAGGGACCCACTGAGGGGCCGTAGTGCCCAGGGAACTGCAGCGCTGCACAGGCAGAGCACCTAGAGAACCCTTCCTCCCCACAGAGTCAGCGTTCTTAGAGCCAGACATCAGTGATGCTTCCATCCCTCCGCTCTCCTTACGGTCCTGGCACGACTCCAGCGTAGAGTCTGAGGGCTCCGTGCTCTCAGTGTCCTCCACAGGGGACGATGGGAGTCCCAGCACAGCCTCCAGGTGCTCCTGCTCATTCTCCGCCCGCTCTTTCTCTTCAATGACAGAGTCCTCTTTCAGACCAGGCCTCAGCTTGCGCTCGTCTAGCAGAGACTCGCTGGAGTCCTTGAGGGTGGAGTACCCAAAACGCCTCTCGCCCCACACAGACAGAGTGGCGGTCACTGCTTGCCTCATAGTCTCAGTGGAGGGAGCTCTACGCGAGAGGGTTGCTGATCATATTTTAGCCCACCCCGCGCTTTGTTTTATCCTCAAACCATCACGACATGGCCTGTACAAAGTCCTGCCAAAAGATGAGTCAGATGTATTAATTCCCAGCAGGTCAGTGGATTTGTCAGGACTGCTTTGGCCTCTATTTTGACCATATAAAGCCTATCATATTTTATATACATATTTCTTCTAAATTATCAACATGATCAAAACGTTGCTAAAATACCAGTTATACACAATTTACTGCATGCCTTCTGTTTGACCAATATATTTTTAAAGTAAAAGGCCTTTTAGTATATTAGTAAAAATGTCCAACTTCAGGTCATGGAACACATGTCTTTTTGCTGTGAAATCGTTAATGATTTTTATAAAGTAAACATAAGAATAACTTATATATTGTTGGAAATAAAATAATAATAATAATTAAAAAATGTATATAAAAAATATATATATTATTATAAGCCCCCACAATAAAAACTACAGATCTTTGATCATAAAACTAAGCATTTAAATATGATCTTACGAATATTATTTTTGCTCAGTTCGGCCACTGAATAAAATTAAGGTGTTTTTTTCCTTTCCGGTCGTGAGCTTTATAAGAGTTTTTGTTTTTTAAGTTACTGAAAAAAGATTACAGTGAGTGAAATCATTCTCCCTTTATCCATATGATAAACTTTATTATCTACAGTATACTTTATCTATACTATATGAGCCATTAAAGGCTGATGTATCAAATATATAAAAAAATATATATTTAATTTTAAGAATTATTTTAAGATTTTGTCTAAAGGTTCAATAAAACTCTTCCATTTTATTTCATATGCCAGGCTTTACGTGGTTAAAAGGTAAAAAGGGAAGGAATTATTGTATTAAAGTCTTGATGAAACCTAAGTAGCGATCTTTTCTTCCATATAGTGATGTACAGCCGAGTGTAAGAGATTTTTTTTTAAACTTAATTTTTTTAACAGCTTTTCCTTTTTAGTACACAGAGAAAATAAAATAAAAATTAAGAATAGAAAAAAATTAAGTAAAATAAAAAATAACAACAAAAACACAACCACTAACAACAACGGTTACATGAGGTCCAGAGTGTAACATATTATTGAGAGAGAGAAAAATTAGAATGGAGATTTTCATTGGTTCTTGATTGGATTTTGAGATGTTGGTGTTGCACTCAAAAAGTGGAGAGGCAGGATTTAAAGCTACAATATGTCATTTTTATCGCCACTAGGGGTCGCTAATCTCTTACAATAACAATGGCGTAGGTTGATGACCAATACGCGGAATTATGGAACTTGTCGTCATGCTGATAGATCTAATAAAGTTTATGGAGGAGTGAATACATTGATGTTTTTAACTTCATACAAGCATGGCACGATTGCTAATGAGAGACAGATATCAGCGTCACACGCGAGTCCCAAGGATATAAAGGAATAAGGACATTTAAATCTACCAAACTAAGTTACCCGCAAGTGCAGAATTAATACTCACACAGGTCAGTTTACTAGACGAATGAAACTTGTGAGGTAACGCAGCGTGTTTCATTTGGTCTACTATCACACTAAACTGCATTTGATTGTGTTGAAGGTTATAATGTTATTCTATGTGTTAGTTTGTTGGCTGAATGAGACTAGCAGTAAGCTAGATCAACATTAGAATAACATACTGATCATATTCTAACATTTCATCATGTTGAGCTATCTAACATTGATTAGTTTATGTACATTTGTTCACCTATCTAATAAAGTACATGCAAGAGCGGCGTCTCTGTCAAGTCGAAGTTTGTCCGGATGTGGAGCTCTCGGCATCTCGAAAACGCCACGCTGATATTGATCCTCATTTTAGTTCTCCTTTTGTCCCAAAGTCTGCTTGCCATGGTTGCCATAATGTTTGAACGAAACAACAACAGTGTGAGCGTGCCGCTAGACGTAACGCAGTTGTCCACTTCACTTGTGTCGCCATGGTTGCTATGGCAGTACGAGCGGAAACCAGGGATAACGAAGATATCACGTCATTGACAGGCGACAAGTGAACAGGGACGAGCCATTATTTAAAATTAGAATTTCTCTGAAATTAAAAATCTTTGGGAACATTTGGGATATTGTAAGTAACACAACTGCAGGAAATATATCACACTGTGCAAGTGATTTTTGGATATTTTATTTAAAAAATCTTACATATTGTACCTTTAAAAGGACTAAATGATTGCATACTTAATGGCATATTTAATTGCGTTCAAATGCATCATTATGAATATGTATTCTGCATAGCCTACACCAGAAAGAAATCTGTTGTTTTCACCTGACGATCCAGTTGTAAAATTTGTATTACACTTTACATGGTCACTTTATGATTAATTGTTTACAATTAGGTCTATGCATTTAGAAAACAGACTAGGCTTTGAATGGTGTTCTGTATGTAATGCTGTGCCACTGTCTCAGACACAGACAGGGGTCCTGCATCACTATTTCACAGTGAGGATTTGCTGAGTGGGCAGAATGACTCGTCTGCATGGGTGTATGCAGATACATATTCACAATGATGCATTTAAATACTCAATCCAAACACTAACACATTTCAATGAGTATTCAATATACAAATTCTCAGACATAAAAGAACCGCTGCAAAAAAGTGCTGAGCATCACTGCTTTCTGGTTTAGAGCCAGTTTGTCGCCTCACCCCAAACTACACTACCAGCAACGCGACGCGACACACTAGAACGCGTCGCGCGTTTGCATTTATGAGAGCTTTCAAGTCTGAACGTCGCATGAAGTGTCAAAACATTCTAGTTGTGTAATCTCCGTCTAATGTGAAATTGTTTTCCAAAAAGTTAGTGTAGCATCTGTTACCGCAGGAACTGAGACTGAGTGTGCGTTTGGTAATTCTCTCAGCACTGCATTGCAGACAAGCCGCCGCAACCTCCACGTACAAGATCTTCACGCCTTTGACATGGACACACGGTGCAGTGGTAGCTGTAATTCAGAATCTCTTCTGGTTAGCAAACGCATGTGTTCATGGCTGATGCACATCACTCTCGCCTGTGGCTGCTGGTGAGTGACTACAGCAATGCGACACAGTACCGTCAACAAGAGCCAATTACAGCATCCTCACTTACAGTCATCAGCTCAGAATAAAACCCCGAAAAAACTCCCTCAGGAATTATACAGATTATGTAGCGCTCGATACTGACACATCTAATGAATAAATATAACGAATGTACGTAAGTATTTACCAGGGTCTCTGCATCCCATCGCCACCTCAGTGTGCTGTTGACTTGTGCTCGCCATCAGAGGTCTGTCTGCGCGAGGCTAGCGGCGCTCGAGATGAACGCGCGTTCACAGGGGCGTCGCAATCACTTGAGAAGTCAAGACGTCGTGGACACTGACGAGCTACTATCTTTTCTTTTTCTTAATTATTAATATTACCCATTTGGCTTTACTTGGGTAGACAGCCAAGATGACAGCTATGTCTCATTATAGCAGATATTATGTTATTACAACAATATATTATTACCAACCTTAAAGGTGCGGTCACGAGAAATGTCGCAGGCAAAGTCACAGAAAAGAAAAGTAAAGTCACTTTCAATTGAATACCAGCCTTCTGCTGGTACGCGCCAAATTCGGATTATCAACTTTGCGAAATCTGCGTGGGAATTGTTTTTTACCGATTTCATGGATTTCTTTTGAATTACTGGACAAACCCGCTAAAATTCGCCGAACATCGGTGCATGTGGACGTATTTTAACTCACTATTTATGTTCTGATAATTGCATATTAATAAACAAAAAAAGGCTGTAAGCAAACAATGTTAATAGGTTAACAGGAAAAAAAAAAACCCTTCAGGAAATAGTAGGCTACTAACATTCTTTGATGCTTCTCATATTCTCAAAAGAATTCCAAATGAGAAAATATCCTGCTATGTGGATATTATATATTCTATCCTAACCTATATTAAATTGTGGTTACATTTACCGTCAGTCAGTGAACTTTCGTGGGTGAAATCCAGTCGTTTCAATAGAAATCCAAGCAATCTGGAATTTCTCAAGAGGAAAGATTTCCACATAGATTTCCCATCGGGTTGGTCACACAACTTCTCTACCAACAGCTTGGTTTCAAAATGACTTCTGTCATCTCTAAACTTGACAATTAACTATTTTTGCTTCATAGAATCACCGGAAGTAGCAGTTGCGGTGTGAATATCGCCATTTGCCACTTTAACCATCTTTATTCTCAGTTTAGGAAATATATATATAGTTTCCACGTGATTGTCAAGCTGTAATCATCAAAAGAAAAATCGTGACATTTATAGGCTACATAGGATATTATTAATTGTACAACACCATTTTGGCCAAAAGTAGAGCTCTATAGTGTTTTGGAATAACTTGTTTAGCAATTCAAAGGGAAAACACATTTTATTCTTATAATGTCAAATCTCTTCAAGCTTCTATAAGAAAACCAAAGCACCATATAGAAAATGTTTATGAGTATTATTTTATTTAATTAACAGAAAAAAAATAATTAAGACACAACCATCAAAACTAGCATTTCAACTAGCATTGTGGTTAAGATTTATAACCATGTAACCATCAGTCTTACAGTATAAATGCAGGAGAAAGGTCAGGGATGGATCTGGAACAGCCAATTTATGATATAAAAGTCTCTGGTTTCACTGGATATGTTGTTGAAATGATATGTCTACTGCAGGAAACTTTGTCCTGAACAGGAGTTACTGAAGGTCCAATGATCAGTTTGCCTCATTCTTTGAAGCCTCGTCGAAATTCTCTACAAGATCTGTGAAGAGACAATAAGGACTGTAATCGGCATCTTACCATTTACCGTTTGATCAAAAGAAACACTTCAAAACTTCATACCTGGGACATCATCATCTTCTTCATCGATATCTTCTGCTTTCGGGGCTTTGTTGTCGAGAACTTGAAGTGTAACAACAAAACAACAACGTCAGTGTCTACACTAAGCTGTAAATTCACCCATATTTCAAAAGCACTCTTTGCTCACCCTGTCTGGGGAACTGCTCGGCGAGTTTGCGCAGACTCGTGAGACTGTCAGCGCCGAGCTGACTGAGGATTCCTGGGAGCATTTCCGTGAGCTGTTTGGTCTCCGCGTGGCCAGTGATGGCGAACGTATTGGCAGACAGAGACGCCTGCACTTTGGGGTTATTGAAATGAATGACTGTGCCATCATCTTTAATCATATTCACCTGTAAAAACAAGACCAAATTCTCAATGTTCTCTAAACGTGACTGAATGAGATCAGTAAAGAAAACCGAAGAGCTGCTGCTCTACCTCTTCAATGCCAGCTATGTTATTGACAGCAAGCTTTTTTAATGAACTCTGGAGTTTCTTGTCATCAGCTGTTGCTGTTCTGTGCACCACCTTCTTCTTCCTGCGTGCAGTGCCCTATAGAAAACAAATCAAGACTGAGTAAAGACAAAAAAATAACAACAGCAACACCATAATAAATGTCCAAAATCATTAATGTTCAGGTTTCATTGATAATACTTCTTACCTTGCCCCCTATCCGGACCTGGGCTTGAAGTTTAGCCAATTTCTCTTGGTTCATACTGACTTCTGAAACAAACAGATGCTTCATTTTTTATTTTAATATTTATATTTTTATATATATGTGTGCGTGTGTAAACTTTTCCAAAGCGTTAACAAAAAGTTGTATACAATTAAAGTTACAACTTTTTACACCATAACCCCAGTACACTTTTACAAATGAAAATAATATCCACCTAAGAAACAATAAATTAAAATACATAATACAAATCTTTGACATATTCATGGTCTGTGCATAAAATTTTAGGAGTATATAAAATCAAGCACAACAAGGTGATCTTGCTTAAATCAATCAGTCTCTACAAATGTAGTTACAATGATCAATTTAGGAGGAGAGTCTTTATCTTCTCAAAATATGTAATCATGGGTTTCCAAGTCCTATAAAAGTAATATAATATAAATTGCTAGCAGCGCTCCTGATTGCATCTCTTTAATAAATTGTGCTGTAGCTCGCAAAACTTTTACAAGTTTTGGACAGATCCTTTCATTAAATGCTTAATTCTCTCTAATTTTATATATGACTCAAGGTCACATATCCACATTGAAGCTTTAGACGGGTTTGTTGACTTCCAACAAACAGATGCTTCATTGTTCAAATGCTTTAAGATCCATCCACCTTTCACTATAAATGAAAATCTATCATCCACTTACCCTCGCGTCACTGGACATTAGTTTGACTTAGCCATCCCGTGGAACATTACCAAAATGTCAAAGTTGTATTTTTAGTAAACATTTTTACCAAAACGTTTAGTTGTAATTTATACAACTAAAATATATGGTGATGTGTTAATTATCAATTTTGCCTGGTTTACTAAAAAAAAAGACTGCATTTTTAAGTTTAGTTTGGATTTCCCCTGTAGGTTAAATGGCTATCATCACTAGAAGAACCACCAAAGAAACAAAACCAAATAAATAAATATCTGTTTTTCTAATAAAACATTTAGACAGATTTCTGCACAATTAATCATGCTTAAAAACACTCAAAAACAATTGTGGTATGAAGCTTTCAAAACGTTTGCGTTTTCATGGAAAGCGTATGTGATCCCCCAAGAAAATTTTCATTCACATTTACAATAAAAGTTTTGCGAGAGAGATGCAATTTATTAGAGAGATGCAATCAGGAGCGCCGCTAGAAATTTATATTATATTATATATATTTGTATTACCATTCCATTAATAAAAATCGATCTCTGGGGGCCCTTAGAATCATCCTAACTTTCCCCCCTTAGCGGCGCCCCTGGATGCAGACAAAATTCCTCAGGGGAGCACAAACTTTTACCAAAAAATTAAAAAGCAATGGACTATAATTTCTCCATCTTTATATTCTTTTTAAAATATAGCACATGATAATTTCATAAAACACATCAAAAATGGCAAATTCATAAAAGTGTATATTACTCATGGAAATATCCATGACCGATTAAAGTAATTACTGACCAATTTTTATATATATATATATATATATATATATATATATATATATATATATATATATATATATATGTGTGTGTGTGTGTGTGTGTGTGTGTGTATGTATGTATGTATGTATGTATGTATGTATGTATGTGTGTGTGTTTATACACACAACTTTATCAGACCTTTTAATTTCATTATATAAAAGATATTTTACAATTAATATAATTACTAACGTTACTTGTATACAAAATTTTACAAATGGCACGCAACACAAAGACAAACTACACATAAAGCTCCACATTGTACGTTAACTAACTACACAAACACACAACATATTGTGAAACTACTCTTCCTTTCAGAGTTGCAGAGTCAACTGTCCTTACAGAGAGAATTGCTGCCGATAAGCCTGTCAGGAAGCTAGTACAAAGCCCTTAGTTGAGATGCGAAAATTACGGCATATATTGAGACAGGGCATCGCGTTTAAAAACGGGTAACGTTACTAGTCGGTTTGAGGAATATTCCAGGTTTCCCTGTCTTTAATATTGTGTCTGTCTCTAACACATGACGTGATGGCATACGCAGTGATGGAGAATAAAGACAAAACCTGACGGTGCATAATCTGAGTGAGTGCATCACTCCACCATAACACACATGCACACACATCTCAATCACACGGCAATGAGCGACTTTAACACATATGACGCTTCGTCGAAGACATAGTGGTTGTAATATATTTAAAGTAAACACAGAACGGTGTTCATTACTGACCTGATAAACTCAGCTGCTCAGAGAAGCATGCGTTGAATGAGCAGGGCGGAAGTGGTCAGACTAAAAAGGACGTCACGTTGTTTTTGTTGTTGTAATGGCGAACAGCAGTGATGCTGCCGCCTAGCGGCTCGGGCTTAAATCATGGAGACGTGAAGCTAAAACATGCATGAACTTGTTGAATGCATGCCATGGTATAAATGTAGACATCTGCGGAAAAATATTCCACGCAAAGCCCAATAAATTGCATGCCTTTTATATATAAATAAAATAATAATAATAGGAATTAAATAATAAAAGTTATAATAAAAGTGCTTAAAAAAAATAAAAAAATAAAAAACTGAAATGCAAAGTTGAACCAAATTAACCGTTGTAAATCAATTTTTCTTGGTCATGTTGAACCTAAGTATATGCAGTTAAAGGGTTAGTTCACCCAAAAATATAAGTTTTTTGTCAAGTTTTGCAAATGATGGCAGAATTTTCATTTTTAATTTCCGTTCTGTTGAATGACGATTTAAAGCTACAGAGCACTAGTTCTACACTTCCCTTTAAGAGGACGGAAGATGTATTTGTGGGGCTCAAATCAGTATGGGAAAATAAAACATTTTTCTTTTAGGCTATCATGTTATGCCCACAGACACAAAGTAGCTACTGAGCAGATCAGCGGGTCACTCACACAAATGGCAAGATACAACAGAAACAATTTTTGGAATCAATTTATAATAACATATAATAACTGATATCTGATTGGCTATTAACCATAGGCTATATATTGAAATGTTTATTTTCATCACTTAGAGCTCATGCTAAAAGTCAAATCAGAACCATCAGTCCCAATGTCTTATAGCATCATGCCACAAGTGACACTGCTGACTAGTGGATAACTGACATTATTCCATTATCATTATGAATTGGTAAGAAACATTAAAATGGTGGCAAGAACTTTGACTGAGAAACACATGAAAATAAACTAAACATCTTCCTCTGAGATGGACGGAGAACTGAGCATGAGCAACGGTACTGGAGCAACAACTTACTGAAGGTCTCTCAGCATCTCTCAGCGTTCTTTTTTACTCTATTACGAGAGACAACACGTTTAGTAAAGATGTGAACAAAAATAAAACCTTTATATTTTTTTATTTGATTGTGACTGTTTAAAAAAAAAAAAAAACTGAATTGTGAAAATTACTTTTATGGAACAACTTTTACAAGTCTTTGCATTTCCAAATTCCTGTTGGAAACTTGTGCAGTGGCTCATTACTGCCCTTCTTTGGCCTGAATGAATGACACTTCACTTGCCTTGAACTGAGTATATTTGTTATCAATCCGCATTAGACACTCTCATATGTTTTAAAAACGCTGCTTTCTTTTTTTATTATTATTGAGAACATTATATAAACAAAGAAGGAAGCACTCATGCACAGCACTCATACAACGGTGTTAACGATAGAACAGTTATTATGGGACAGCTAATTTGTCGTCCAAGGAAAGCGTCAGATAGGGAGAGTGTACACGAACAACCCTGTGTACTACTAAATTCAATCCCATCACGGAGGAGACCCATCCTCCTCGGCATGATTAGATGGATGATGGTGAGGGGGCAGGGAGAGAGGAGATGAGGAGAAAGAAGAAGAGGTGGAAGAAGAAAAAATTACATTCTAGAAGAAAAAATTACAACATTGCTTCTAAAGCTGAGAAGTTGAACCAGAGTTCTGTGGCGATAACTATCTGGAGACGTATTGATGGTAAAATCAGTCAGTCTTCAGAGTCTTCTGTCAGTCTTCAGTCAGTCTTCATGCTCTTCAATTTTGCACTTTGGCTGCCGTCAGCGGATGGAATGAGACCGCATTGGTTACGGCATTTCACCAGGGGCTCAATGTGAACATTCGTCAACAAATGGCTATCTATGATGATGTCATTGTACCATCAGGATATCCCAACGACTCACAGCCTGGACCAACCCGTAATGCATCCTCCACCCACTTCAACATCTGTTGCCCCTCCAGCACCAGAACCAGGACTCCACTCACTTGTCTAATGCTGAGCGTCAACATCACATTGTAAATCGTCTCTGCTTATACTGCGGAGCGGAAGGACATCTTCTGCCCACCTGCCCGGTGCGACATCCACGTCCAACGGTGAGTGTCCTTCAATTACCACCTCCCATATCTTCACTAAAAAGCACTGATGTTATGGTAATCTCCCGTCAACAATCTCTTTCAGTGAAGGCCCTTATAGACTCAGGTACTGCTGGTAACTTCATGTCACTCAACTTCCTTAGACTTCATCTCCGTCAGAAATCGCAATTTCTTCACTCACATTCGATCCTGGAAAAACTGCTGGGCCATGGACGTATTCGGCACTGTATACCATTGACTCTGCGTATCGGATGTCTCCATCAGAAGTTATCGTTCTTGGTGCTGCAGGGCTCAACGGCTGACATCATCCTGGGATGCCCGTGGTTACAGCAACATTCACCTCTCGTCTGCTGAAACACTGGTGAGATCCAACAGTGGGGGGAAACTGTTTTAACCACTGTCTGCAATCAGTTAAGAAAGTCACCTACTCCATTGAGAGTCCAACAACCACAAAACAGCACAAAACCCCCCTTGCATACCGGGCATTCCAGGATGTTTTTAGCAAGCAGTTGGCGACCACACTACCACCTCATAAGCCATGGGACTGTGCAATCGACCTGCTGCCTGGGGCCACCCTACCACATGGTAAGATCTGTACACTGTCCATCCCGGAACAGAAGACCATGGAGGAGTACATTGTGGAGGCTCTTCAGCAGAAGTTCATCCGACCATCTACCTCCCCTGCCGCTTCGAGTTTCTTTTTTGTGGGAAAAAGGACGGAGGCTTGCGCCCCTGCCTCGATTACCGTGCTCTCAAACCGTCAAATTTGGCTACCCTCTTCCTCTGGTTCCAGCCACCCTAGAGCAGTTACGTGGCGCTCATATTTTTATGAAGTTGAACCTGCAGAGCGCATATAACCTTGTTCGAATCCGCAAAGGTGACGAGTGGAAGACAGCGTTCGTCACTCCATCAGGGTACTACGAGTACCAGGTTATGCCGTACGGGCTTTCATTTACGAGGTGTTCCGGGAATTCTTTCACCGCTTTGTCATTGTGTATATAGACGATATTCTCATCTATTCCTGGAACCTGGATGACCATCGCCACCACGTCACGCAGGTCCTACAGAAGATACCATCCAGGACAAAAGGTCTGGCTTTCAACCAGGGATATCCGGTGGCAGTGCAATTTGTCCGAAAGACACCAGACTTAAAATATATCAGCACTGTAAGTAGGCTGCGCTCTCTGTTTTCTCTTTTTAGTCACTGTTTTCAGTTTATGATATCTTACTCTATATTCATTTTAATCATAGATAACAAATTCACGAGTTCACATCTACATATAATTAGTACAATAAGTTTATGCGTATTTGGCGTGCTGTCCGGGGGGAGGGCTCCGAGCTCGGAGTTAGGCCCGAACCCAGAGTACTCCCCCCAGTTGGTAAGTGTAGATGGAACTGGAAGTGAGGAGATGGGGTGGAGGAGGGATGCTGACAAACTTTCAATGAACAGAGATAGGTCTGCTGTGAATTTATACTCTGTCATTGAGTTGATTACTGATTAATCTCCAGCTGTGCATAATTTGGTTAATTATCTGAACCTGCTCCTCCCGAACTTTGTTAATAAAACATCATTTAATTTTTTAATACCTTCGACCAACAATTTAACCATCATATTTTCTTTTAGCCTTTTCATCCCGAACCCTTTCCTTTAGAAATTGCTTTGGCAGTCATCTCCAATAGGGGTCCCAGCTGTCCAAATATAATTCAGATGCTGGACTGGCAGGATCACCCAGAACATTACGTCATGATCATGGAGCACCCCTTGCCAAGCATGGATATGCATACATTCCTGAAACTCAATGGAGGTATCCTCAAGGAGCCCACAGCACAGCACATTATGCGGCAGGTTATTATGCCATTAGCATTTGCTGTTATCGGGGGTGTTTTTCATGGCGACATCAAGCTGACAAACCTGCTCATAAACCTGAGCACACTGGAGGTCAAATTAATCGACTTTGGGTGTGGGGACCTCTTAAGGGATTCTGCCTATATGTCCCTCCGTGGTATGTATTATGCACCGCTTTGCTATTAAATTAATTAGAACACTTAATCTCATCCTGTATATAGTCAAAATACTTTTATAGTTTATAAACATATAAAATCTCTTTCCTCCAGGCACAAAACCATACATCCCCCCAGAGTATTATGACACGGGCAAGTACCATGCAAAACTGGCAACAGTGTTTCCACTAGGGGTACTTCTGTTCAAAATGGTGCATGGATATTATCCAACAGCCCAGGACCAGTACGACCTCGCAAACAATGACTGGTCCATATTTGTTGTCACGAGGTTAGATGTTAATCAAAGAACAAATGGATAAATATAGCATGTGTACATTTAAGGTAATAATCACATTTTCTCTTATCTTTTTGCACAGAATGCTGTCATTTCATGCAGGGTTGTCTGCAACGTCATCCAGAACACAGTCTTCCTCTGGAGCATATGCATTGCCATGACTGGTTATTGTTGGGTTTTCCTGTGCATGTCACATAACCAGAATGCATATGATCAAAGTACACATCATCAATGTGAAGTATGTATAAAATGTTTTCCTAAGTTCAAAGATTTGAATTTAGTTCTTCAAGAATGTTACCTCCTTTTCATGCATATGACTTTATATGCTTTCTAGTGTGTTGATAAAGCTTATGCATGTTTTTTTTCCAGGCCACTGCACAAGACATGGCCACCCAGTTGTTTTACCTATTGAGTCAGCTTTGTGTCTGGCAGGCTGACATGAGTGGCCTTTCCATCGCTTCACATTAACTTGCCTTAACTTGCTTACGGATGTTTAAATATTGTAAATAGTTGTACACTTTTTATACCATACCTGCACTTACACCATGCCTATACACTGGACACAACAGTTGCATCACATCGCAACAGTCGACGCTGTCTACACTGGATGCGACAAAGTTACTGTTGCAAATCCATTTGTTCTTCTTGTCAGAAGTAGCGTGAGCACTTGGAGTATGTCAGAAATAGAATGGGGCATCGGTTTATTGCCAGGAATTTGCTGTGTTGTGTCGTGCTGCATCCAGTGTAGACAGCATCACTGATTAAAGTGGGTTCTATTTGCTTTTGTCGCATCGCATCGCTCACGTCTGGTATATACACAGTGTTAGGCCTTTTTACTGGTGATATTACTTGCTTAGGGATGTTTAAATATAATTGTAACAAGGTTTGTTGTTTAATAATCAAAATAAACAAACACAAAACGAAAGTAAAGCGGCAGCCCCAGACAGACGACTGCCGCACACAGATAAACAAAACACAATGTTAAGTCCAGGCCTGGTCCTCTCTCGTCCCTCACTGTTGTCGCTCCTCTTTTCATCCAGATCTCCTTCCGTGAGACTCGAGGAAAAGAGACTTGGAGCTGGGTGGAACCAGCGGTGACAAAGGAGACTTGGAGTGCAAGGAAGGAGACGTGGAGCAGGGCAAAACCAGCGACAACAAAGGAGACAGGAGACTGGGCAGAGCCAGTGGTGACAAAGGAGACAGGAGACTGGATGGGACCAGCGGAAACTGAACTGAACAGGCGTGATGTCATCATATATCCCCTTAGAGTCCCCAGGGCATTATACCTTTATAAAGGAGCTGATTTTTATTTTTTACCTTATTAATTGTATGCATCCTCTTTCATGTCAAATTCTTACATTTGATCAATAAATTCAGTTATAATAATAGAACGGGGCTGGTACCATTCATATTAAATAATTTAATCTATACACTGTAAAATTGTAACTGCAATAAATAGCCAAATTTTATGAGATTAATGTTTTAAATAAATGTTTAAATATACAAGAAAAAAATCTATAATTCTTTTAAACATGAAACTAAACCGCCAGTAGGTGGCGGCAAGTGAGTCATTCGTTCAAACGATTCGTTCAAAACGCTGAATCATAATCATTCAGTAACAAAACACCGCGCTGATTGCTGTTTTCCTTTGGAACTATTTTCGTCGGTGAAATATGACTAAAACAGTCAATAATGTGTCTAAAATGTTAGTAACTTAAAGGTATAGCGGAGGATCTTTCCAAATTTTAGATAAGACCCGCCCTCTCCACTTTTTGAAAAGTTTGATTGATTCACCAGAATGATTGACAATTAGGAGGACCAATAGTATAGGTTACCCACCAGGAAGTAAAACATCCTCCGCTATACCTTTAATATATAGGCTACTTTGTGATAATAAACGTTTATGATAATAAAATAGTCTATTTCGTGATAATATTCAGCAAAACAGCTCCCTTGGTCGTGTTATGTAACTAGCCTATATCTATAAGGCCCTACGTTATGATTTTTTATTTTTTTTGAAAACTCAACATTTAAATTTTTTACCTCAGTATGTTTCTTCTGTGCGCTTATTGTGTGCTGTTGCGCTCATTTGTTTCGATTTCTCCACGAAAGAAAGTCTCTCTCACAAAGAGACAAGCAACACGACCTTGTTATGACATCACCTCAGCTCTTTTCTGACTTGTCAAACTGACAGTGTTACAACTGACCCTGTGTTACAACACTCCCCGGTCTCCCACTATTCTTTGAGTAAAAATTACCAATAGAAATTTGCAAACAATAAAGCACATAATTTAATATATTTTACATATAATTTAAATTTTTTACAAACAGTTAGGAAAAGATAACCCAATAATAAATGCATGTATCTATAGTATTATCCTACTGGTCACAAATGTATGAAATTACATGAGACAGAGTACATTTTTATAATAATCTAATAACAGACATAAACATTATAGGTCCTGAATAAAGTAGTGGTGTCTATATTATGACATATTTATATTTGATAGATATTTGACACAGATTTATACAGCTCTGGTCATGTAAACATTTACAGCAGCCAAGAAAAATATTCACCTTTAAAATCGAGACAATTTCATAAAAAATGCTAGATATCATAAAATACAAACATCATGATGACATAAGCCCACTATATCTTAATATGTTAATTACTTACATGCATAACACATTGGACACCATTTTTGGGAAAAATTGCAGCATAAAAAAAACATAAGGCAAAAGCTACATTAATTATATGCTGTAATTGAGAGACAAAGGAAACAGCGCATAACATGACTGATACATTTAACCTTTTTTTTCATGACGTTTCAAAACACACTTACTGTAGTTGACACAACAGACTATAAAACCAAAGACATGTATAGACCCTACTGTCCATTTGAACAAATGTCTTGTTGCTGTATGCCGCTAGCTTCTTTTTGGTGCCTATTTGAACCTTTCTGGTACATTGTACTTCTCTGTGATTGGCCTCAGGCTGAACTTTTAAATTAATGCAAATTTCCTCTACAAGAGACATCGCATGGATCTCAGAAACAGTCTTTTCCGCTGTAATATTAGTGAATGGAGGTCTCATATCCCCCATTGCGGCTCAGCGGGGGTGAGCTGATTGAATGGCAGTGTCTGGTGGGAAAGGTCCATCCAGGCAGATGAAGTCTGGTCTGCTGATCACTGAGCTCCTGACCTCAGTGGTGGAGTTATCCTGTGTGATGCCCTGCCACTGGAGTTTAATTTTCAAATGAGGACTGCAAAGTCTCAATGCCACCAGAAAAAGACTCTTCAAAACAGCTTTGCGCAGGAGGATGTACACCCATGGATCGAGGATCTGGTTCCATGTTGCCATGCGTACAACCAGCAGCATATGAGTGTAAGAGGCCTGATCCTCACCGTGATCCTGTAGGCTGAAGATGATGCCTGTTATCTGGGGATTCAATCATAAAAGCATTTAGCATTTGTCACTAAAATTATACGTCTGTGTGCGTAGCTCCAAGCAGAAAGGAATTCTTTTTTATATGCTCAACCGATTTTATGCATTTATTTAATATAAATTAATTTATATATTTTAAATAAAATAACATTTATTGAATATAAAATTTTATTATATAATTTATCTATTGAAGATAAAATTATATTTATATACAATATATATATATATATATATATATATATATATATATATATATTTATATATTTAATAATTTTATATTTTTGTTAACTACATATTATACATATATATATATATTTTTTTATTATTATTATAAAAAACCACAAATTATAAATTGCAATTCTTACTTATAAATAATATAACTATAAATAATTAGATAATTTTATTTATTTATTAGGCTACTATTTTTTTTGTAATTATAATAAAATTAATTATTATAATATTCTAATAATAATAATTATTATATTTTTTATTGAATTATAACCTATCCCACAAATTCAGTATCTGAACAGAGAACACAGAACAATTATTTATTAATTTCATTACTTATCAATAACACAGTGTTTATTTAGCAATTTACCAGCCAGTGTGAGAAATAAGAGTCATCTTCTCACCAAAATTGGCCCCCAGCACACACAGGAAACCAGCATGATTGCCAAAAGCTGGCAGACCATCTCAGAATGGTGTGATGTGTTACGACAATGGCGATGATAATCACGGTCAAGTTGTACCCTACTTCGCAGGAGAGTGAGGAAAGTCATGGTATTGCACACTAGTGAGAGGAGGAGAGCCAGCAAACCCAACACAGAGAACAATATCGACAGAAGGACATCCACCCAGTCACGCGGCCCCTGCAGGCGGAAGAAGCACCAGCTTCGTGAACGCTGCATCTGGTACGACCGCTGGAACAGGATGGGCAGCAGGGCCACCAGCAGACCTAGGAGCCAGGTCAGACCCAGCAGACTCTTGACATGATGGGACCCCAGCGCCGTGGTGTGGAAGAGAGGACGGGTCACTCCGATACAGCGCTCCACTGCCATCAAGCTCCCGAGCAGCAGAGGAGTCAAGCCGAAGAACGCCATACAAACTCCAAAGAAGTCACACAGAGACTTGTGAGGGTCAAATGTTTCCCAGCCTTTCTGTGAGGCGTAAACGTATAGAGCCAAAGAGCCATTGATCAGGTGTCCCAAGAAGTCAGTCACCACCAGACCACTAGCAAACAGGAGGAAGGCTGCTTTAGACTTGAATCTGAACCTGCGGTAGGCTTTGATCAGGATAAAGAGAGCCAGAGTGTTGGAGACGATGCCCACCGTCATTGAGATGGCAGTCGAGGTCACGGACACTTCTCTTTTGGTACAGCTCCCGTTACACACATCATCACTCGACACCAAACATCCAGCTTTAGCTGACCCATTATAAGACATGATCGGCACTTCACACTGCAAACAAAGTATTAGTTCAAGTGATTTCATTTATATTAAACAATTATAAAGATAAGACTCATTTACTGTCATTTAGAAACCCAAATGTGTGCAATTATAATACCTTCATTTTGGTCTCAGTGCAGCCAGATCCCAAAATCAACACTAAACAAAATTTTATTTTTATGTTTTATTTCTACAAACATATTTTGTTTACTTGAAACAGCACATTTGTGAATTTTTTTAAGCTATAGGCTACATTAGGATCAATCTGTTGTTAAAAAACTATAATCTATCTATCTATCTATCTATCTATCTATCTATCTATCTACTGTATCTATCTACTGTATCTATCTATCTATCTATCTATCTATCTATCTATCTATCTATCTATCTATCTATCTATCTATCTATCTATCTATCTATCTATCTATCTATCTATCTATCTCATCCAAGTGGATGCTGCACATTGGTGGTGGTTGAGGAGATTCCCCCCTTCTATGTAAAGCGCTTTGAGTGTCGAGAAAAGCGCTATATAAAATGTAATGAATTATTATTATTATTATTATCTATCTATCTATCTATCTATCTATCTATCTATCTATCTATCTATCTATCTATCTATCTATCTATCTATCTATCTATCTAATTTCTCTCTCTAAGATTAACTTAGGCTATAGCTTAACTTTTGTACAACATTTAGTCAACTATTGTTCATTGTTGTTACATGTACAGTTTCCTGTTTAGCCATATTGAGAAATAAAAATAAAATGATCTCCTAAATATTGCTATGATTAACGTAGCCTATATCAAAAATAGGATAGCTTATTCCAGAGCGTTAAATAACTTGTTTAATTCTTTTAAAACAATTATCACAAATAACATAAGACTTGAGCTCAGATTTCCAATAAAATGTATTGTCATAATTTGAGCGCGCAAATGCTTAAATCTGATCCACAGCATTACAGCAATCACTATTGATGCTTCACTAATCACTTGTTTCCAAATCAATTCTTTCAGTTTTACTCACCATAATCTGTTAATCAAACGAGTCTCAGCAGTCTAGGTTCATTCGCTCTCTCAGTGTGAATAACGGCTGCTGGGCAAATCCACTGACACTGAATGAAATATCAGACTGATGCGCGCACTCTGTTCACCACAGTTAACTGGCCAACGAGTTCCCCATCACGCATCAGTCTGCTCGAGATGTGGTCTGTTCAAAATTTCTTCAATATTGTAGACAGTCCCATGTTTTTTGGTCCATCATTATAATATAATAAATCATTTCATCTGATAATCCATTACTCGAACATATATTACAACAGTTTATTCTCACTCCTACCGGGGCCAGTAAGTGCGGAACACCCGCTGCGCGTGCCAAATAGTTCCATTACGCACAGGATGTGTCCTGCCCGCTGCTTCTTCTTCTTCTGAAGATTATATAAATTCTATAATAAAATAACATTTAAGTGTTAATGGCTAAATTGCATTGTGCCAAATTCTATGTCGAAGTCATTATGACTTTTATTTATTTAATATTTACAAGGGGAAATGTTATGGTTGACGCAGGCTGTGAGTGAGGACACAACAATAATTGGGAACATTTACAATAAGGTCCCATTAGTTACCATTGCATTAACTAACACGGAGCAATAGATTTGGCCCCACTTTGTATTAGGTGTCTTTACAAACATTGAAACGAATAATTTGATACAACTTTATTACATATGGCACATGCAATTACACACAAGCACTTGGATTTGGAAGCACATAGTGTGGACATAATTTTTATACATAGGCTAAAATATGGGAACACAAATGTGAATAAACATGTGCTTAAATTCATTTAGAAAGGAAACACAACTCAACCTTTTACTTCAAAAGAAAAAAAACATAAAATAGATGTGTTACATTTTTATGTTTTTTGTAACAAGTGCACAGCAGGATATAGAGTTTACATCATGCAATGGATTTGCATGAAGTACAGCTTGAATTTCTGTTTTCAATTAGTGGGTCTGTTTATGTGAAGAGACTAAACTCCACCACCACTGTTCTTTGAAGTGGTCAAACAGCAGTAAATTATAAAACTGAAGCAGATGAGATGGCTTAATATAAAGCTCTAAAAAATATTTACAAGGTCACAAAATAACCATTCATGTCATTTATTGGCAGAGAGACAAACCCCATTAGGTCTTGCTCTGGGTCAAGTCCTCTAGAGCCAAGTTTTTTTTTAAGATTTCACAAATATATAGACATTTCCATAACACTTCAATAAGGTCTCATTTGTTAACATTAGTTAATGCATTAACTAACACAAACTAACAATGAGCAATGAGCAATATCTTTTTACAGCATTTATTAACCTTTGTTAATCTCAGTTAATAAAAATGCACATATTCATGTTAGTTCACAGTGCATTAGGTATGTTAACAGATAACATTAAATAAAAAAAATAAAAAATTATTAAATGTGATCAACAATCGCTAAACGATTAAAAAATGCTGTAGAAGTATTGTTTTGTGTTAGTTCATGTTAATAAATGAAATCTTGTAGTCACATGTGCTCTGTGTCTGTCCTTGGACTTTTATTAACAACCAAAATGATCTTTGATTGGTTTGGTTGCCTGTTTTGAGCTTCAAACCCTGGACAATATAGTGCGATGAATCCAGGACATGGCAAAGATAGTTTAAACTATAGTTTAGCAATAGCATGATGCTTAAACTTGCATTTAACAGATGATGTTGTAAGTGAATGTTGTGTATATCAGTATGTATATTATGAATAGCTCTGCTCTGATGTTTTTGATGTTATCAATTAAAGTAATTAATAAATTAAGGGATCAACGGATCTGAAAAGATTGACAACCCCTGCTCTAAAGGTTTTTGAAGTAAGCAGCAGCAAACCTGAAGACTTACATTAAAACTGTGGTTAAAATATTTTTTTTACTACTAACAATATTACGAGAATAGAAAATGTTTTTCTATTAATTAACACCAGATTCGAATATTATTGATTGACTGCACTGACACTATTGGATGAGAACTGGACTGAGCTGCATGATGACATCACTGTTTTCTCCAGAGCTGCTTTATAGATGAATTGAACTCATTCCATAATTGATGAACTTCGGCAGTGTTGGAAGAGGCTTAGGAGGTGGACGCTGGACTGGACCGCAGAACAAACATGGGAACCATGGTGGAGACAACAGCGGTAGAATCCATGGACGAGACAATGGTGAAAGAAGCCAGGGAGGAGTCAGTAACTGGAGCCAGGGCAGAGCCCCCAGCAGGAATACTTGACAGGCGGAACCAGGGGGACCGATAGAGGTGGAGACTCAGGCGGAGCCGAAAAGCTGAAGTGACCAGGCGACACAGAAGGTGCTGGAGACCAAGGTGAAGCCGCAGGGACAAGCGGCTGTGGCAAAGCCAGGGTGGCGGAGGACAGAGGCTGAGCAGGTGCTCCCAAGGACTGGGATGGAGCCAGAAGGAAAGGTGGAGCCCGACGGAGCCAAACATGTGTAGGGACAAGTCACAGACGAAGGCTCGTAAGTCCGTGGCCATGGCAAAGTGACGACTGACCAAGGTAAGCCGGGGACAAGGTACCTGGCGGAGCAGACTTGTCAACGGGCCAATGTGGAATGACAGGCTCAGAGGGTCTGGGAAGAGTTATAGGGTTGATACTCCAAGGCTGAGCTGGTGAACTAACAGTCCAAGGTGGATCCTCGAAGCACAGAGCAGGCAGCCTAAGAAGAGACCAATGGCTAATGAGAGGCAGTGAAGTCAAGACTGAAGGACTGGGTAGTGCAGGCAGGGGGTTCATAAACGGCCTTCCTTGCCAATACTGAACACAAATTTCTCAGGAACAGCCCTTTTGGCAGATGTGGAACAGGCAGAATATTCAGATTGTTCTGTGGTCAGGAATCTGTTACATTTCAGAATTGGTGGGACTGGGAGGCAGGAACATCAAATACTTCAGTAACTCGCTGTTGGGCTATGAAACAGGCTCGGTGAAGGGCAACGAAACAGGCATAAGGCTCTCTCTCTCCAAGATTATTAAGGGTGCGAAGTTCTGTGCACTTACATCCGCCTTGGCTGACGGGACAGGGCTCCACTCCATCCCCTCATATTCCCCAAGTATTCCTTCGGGGACAGACGATGTTGCTGGCTCATGCAGTTGTCCAGACGTCTTGCTGGGCTCAGGCTTTGGGACGATTGTTTGCACTGGCATAGAAATCATGGCAGGTTCAGGCTCCATGTCTGTGGAGGACTCTGGCTTTCTGTCTGCTGGGCTGGTTGCTGTGGATGTAGCAGGTGCTGTGTGAACAGAAGGTGCGCTGGACGACTCCTCTTTCTTGCAGATTGCAAAGGGGGAACCATTGTGTAGAAGCACCTATTCTACATACTCCATAAACGTCCCTTGAGACCGTCTCCAGGCAGCCAAGCTCTCGTCTCCGTGTTGAAACCTGAACGGAAAACACACAGCCTTTTGTCGTTGTAGTGGACTAGATGGTATAAATCCAAGAAGTCCTGTATGTGTCTCTCAGGGGAACGTTCCCCCTGCGAGAGGAAGAGGATTTGTATTGCCGCCTGATCCATTAGTTCGGTCCGTTCAGCTGTCACGGTAGAATTTACAGATAACATTTTCTGCAGTTGCCGAGAACCGAGAACAATGTGACGTGAACGGACAATGAACAGAACAAACACAGAGTTTGAATACACAAGGCAAACTAATCAAAGAAACAAGCCACAGGTGTATAACTTAATCAATCAAGGAAAAACCATAGAAACAATCTGTAACACAGGACTGAACTAAACACATTTCAAACCCAGCCAAAACAGAAATAGGCACAGATTACCCGTAACATTACGGTTGTAAAGAGCTGCTTTACATAAGAATTGAAGTCTTTTTACATCATTGAATCATATAAATAAAGGTGACTGACTTGACTAGAAAAATATATATTTTAATAGCATGAGCAAATGTCTGAAAACTAATCTTCCTCTAGAGCAACAGGTGTATCCAAGGACACAGCATGTACCGGAAAGGCCATTATGTCCGCATGAAAAAGCAACAACTTGTTTAACCCCCTGCTTCAAGTGAACAGTGCAGCCTTTAAAATACACCCTAAACAAACCAAAGTCCAAAAACGTAATTCTAACTTATTCATATTCAAATTTGCATGATTACACCAGAGAAACCAGTTTTAACGACAACATTTATTATAACAAGTCAGCCGGATCGGTTCAAAGCAGGACAATCTCAGACAAAAGGTTGGACTAAAAAATATATTTAATTCATGGCAGGTTGTACTAATTGGAAAGAAAATATAAAACCATAAAAATACTTCTACGGAGGCCTATTATCTTGTGAATATAAGTTAATTTTAAAACAATCACAACAACGTGATTGCAAAAACAGTGTGGCCAAAAACACAATAAAGAAGCGGGGGGAAAATGATGCAATATCAGACAAAAAAAGAGACCTCTGGCTCTGAAATATAGATGTCTAGCACAGATTTGCACTATAATAGAGACCGAAAAAGAGAAAGGAGAGAAAAAGTACTTGAGCCTTAGCAGAGAACAAGGTTTGTAATACTAAAATGGATTATGACCTGAACGTCTCCAGGCTTCGAAAGTGAGAATGAAGAGTGTATCTCTTTAGTGTGTAATGTAGCGAGGACATCTTTCCCAGGGCAGGTCAGAAAGAATCTCTTTTTATAAGTACACACTGAGGTGTGCTGCATTACTCTTTGTATCACATAAAAAGGAAAAATGGTGTGTGGTTTTATGGTGTTCGTTTCTCCCGACTCTAGTCCAGCAACCATTGGACCCTGTTTCTGTCATGACCCATTGGTTAGCTGCAGCTCATCTCTGCTCAGTGGTCTGTGATTTCACAGGTTCTCTTCATCACTCTGAAATGAAATTACTTACTGTATTACCACAACGGTAACACTTTAGAATAATGGTCCGTAGTTAACAAGTAGCTATGCAGGAAGTAATAGGTAGTACTGCATTAACACCAAATTTAATACTATTAACTAATATGGAAGCAATATTAACTAAGCAGTAAGTAATAGCTAATTTAGTACAAAGGTAGTTCCTTGGTAGGTATTTGATTATTACTAAAGAAATATATCCTCATTGAGAACTACTTGTGAACTAAGAAAGAATAACCAATGAATTACTAATCACAAAAGTAACATGTCTAAAAAGTGAATAATTGTGTTGTTTTTTTACTCTTAACATGGTCATAACATTTCAGAAGCTTGTGCCTCAAATGGGTTCTTTGTGGAAACCAGTTTATGAATATTATATCCCCCCAAATACATTAGCTACAGGTTGAGATTGTGACTACTACTCTTACCAAAGGATGGACGTATGTTCTCTGTTTATTTCAAACTTAAACATAAAATAATACTAATAATGATAATTTGTTTAAAATGTTAAATAATTAGGAAGTGATGCTGACACTCTCATGATTGGATTAGTTCACTATTATGAGCTATATTGAGTGTCAGTTCAATATGTCTCAGACTCCAAAGACCTAATACCTTTATGTTACAGAAGCCGCCTGAGGAGGACTTCTCTTTAGCATATGAATATAAACATTGATGTTCTCTTGTCAAAACCAATTTGCACCCTTAATGAAGAAGTTGGCTGCATTTATGTTGCGATAAGCGCAAAACCACATCTTCCAGATTACAATGTTTGTTAGAATATTACTGGTGCCTCACAGAAATGTATGCCTGTACAGTATGTGTCAAATATAAAATTAAATAACTTGTATTACTTGTGAAAAACATGTCAACTCCTCACTAATTATTACTCAAGCGTTACCTTGTCATCCCGCAGGAACTACTAGTGATGTGACCCATTATTTTAAAGTGAAAAACATGTTAAGTCAAAGGAACTACCTTTGTACTAAATTAGCTATTACTTTCTGCTTAGTTAATATTGCTTCCATATTAGTTAATGGTAAGTTCGGTGTTAATGTAGTACTACCTATTACTTCCTGCATAGCTACTTGTTAACTACGGACAATTATTCTAAGGTGTTACCCATCTTATATATCGTTAAACCTTTCAATTTGCAAATGTTACCACTGTGCTGAAGAGTAGTGCTCGTGGTTAGGTTGTAAGTGGCTACATGAAGGTATATATTATATTGACTATATGAACAATGACTGTGCTAATACTAATGACAGGTAATTACTGAAGCAGGAGCACAAAACTCTTTCAGAGCTTTCTGCCCCGCACTGTTTGCCTTTTTCCTTATCACCCCTCGCAGGCGTGGAGGTACCCACGAGACTTCACTCTACTCTATTCACGGTGGCTGCATGACCTGGGGGTAAAGATAGACGAGGCGAGAGAAAAGGAGACAGAAGGATGAGGAGTAACAGAGATGTGAGAGAGGAGAGAGAAAAAGAATAAGAAATAATTCTGGGTCTGGTTCCCAAAACGCACTACCATCCGGTACTTCACCAGCTGGGTGAACTCCTCCACGATGCCTATCGGTGTATAGCCATTGGTGGACGGCGCTCTAGTTCCTCCAACACCGACACTTGGTGGACGTCGACGGCTCCTCCATGTTTGGGCAGCTGGAAGCGAGTCCCCGATTCCCTGATCCTCCCCATTATGGCGGACGGCAGCAGGCTCCGGCCTCAGCCAAACTACGGCAACTCCTCCGCTCCCTCTCCTGATGGCAGCCACCCCTCCACAATCCAGGCGGATGACAGCGAACTAGTCCATCCCCCGGCAGATCCCTCCAGCCCACCGTCTCAAGCTGCCATGTAGATTCTGCTCAGCTCGATGGCACCGCGTATTTCACACGTTCTTTGATATCACATTCCTCCTTCCTCCTGGATTTTGGCACCTATATAACAAGGTTAATTGTTCAGGGAAGAAGGAGGCGGAAACCGGTGAACATTCAACGTAACTTTAATAAATAAATAAACAAACACAAAACGAAATTAAAGTGGCAGCCCCTCATGGACGACTGCCACACAAAAATAAACAAAACAACGTAAAATAGTACAGGCCTGGTCCTCTCTCACCCTTCACTGTCGTCACTGCTCCTTTTATCCTCCCGGAGCTCCTCCATGAGAGACAAAAGGCAATTTTTTTGCAATTTTGCATATGCAATGCTTGCTGTGATTTTGATCTGAAATAGAGAAGAACAGTTGGTTCGGGGCCACCACTCAAATTAGTTAGTTAGGCTAACACATTATTTTGATGGTCCTCTTTAGACATAGTTAATCCAAATCCAATTTTTGCACATATTAATTTTGAAATCCAAACAGATAGGCCTATAGCAAGTGTGGATGGCAAAAATAACATTTCTTGAAATCCGTTTCAGTCTGACTGCTCTGATTGAATTTCGCTTGGTTTATGTGACTTTCTCATGCCGCTTAAAATGTGAAAATGTTAGACGTTGTTATATGAAACATGCTGAAAGTCACTGCAGAAACAAGGTTGTGTTGTTGCAAGGCACCAGACGAGCAGAAGATGACAATGTAATGGAGACAATAAAGCTGATTATAAGCCTCATAAGACACAGTAGTCCAGCGCTGCAGTTGTACATGTGTTATAAATGAGAAAACATCCGTATTGTAAACCCCTCCATGATGCGGTTCTTGTTTTTGGCGTATGCCTACCAACGCAATGTCATTGCCATTGAAACCAATGCAGATATTTCGAAAAACAAAAGAGCAGCATGGACACACACATCGGATTTGAACAGGTGCAAATGTGGATGTCAATAATTTCAAGCTTTGGTGGGACGACTCGACCGGGGCGCTTATTTGGAGAGCGAGATGATGAACCATTTTTCCTGCATTCATTTTGAAAGCCTCGTCACGTATACGTGGGTATATTGTTACCAAAGCAAACCATGCAGATTGGTTGGTTATGTCTGGACACACAAATCTTATTTGATCACTTGCCAATAATAGTGCGGACGTCTGCCTGAAAAGATCCGATTTGAGAAAAATGCAGTCTGAACATAGCCTGAGTAACTTTGCAAGTACATGTCAACCCTACCCCTAGCAATACTCAACTAATACATGAGAGTTAGTTTACATGTACTGTAGGTGCAACGTTACTTGCAGTCAACCGAATGTCTAAAGGAGATCATCAAAATAAAGTGTAACCCAACTTAATTTTTTGAGTAATCAGCTAAAAAAGTGTTTATGCTACAAATTCTTAAAGTCCCCCTGTAGTCAATCATTTTATCCCTTAAAACAAAAAGACATATTTAAAAGTTTTCCTTAAAATAGCTTGAATGTAACTCCACACCCTTGCCACTATTAGTTTACACAGTTCAATGAATATGCAGATAAGCCCAGCCAGCGATATCCACTCATTTCACATACAAGGTAATTTGTGACGTCAGAAACACCAGGATTTCAAACCGCGTTTTTGATACTGTCTTTCGTTCACTGTAGTTTTAAGGAGAAAATACTCAGCAATGTTGACTAATGAATTTGCCAACATGATCTTGTCTTACAGCAAATTAAAAACACCACATAGTCATACAAACAACATTAAAGCTTGATTTACACCACAGGGGGACCTTAAGTTTCTCTAACTCAATGTATATTTTATTAGTTGTCATAACTCAAAAAAGTTGATGCAAAACTGCTGTTTTAATTTTTTCTTTAGTTCACTTTTGTTTAGTAACTTTTTGAGTGCAAACCTCAGATGAACCAGCATAATGCTGCTCTGAGTGCCGTCTGAAAGAATGAATATGACAGTACTTATGGAATATTTTACATCTAATTATATCTCTGAATGTCCGTCTTTAAATTACACAGGACTGAGATCAGCTTCACAGTGGCAAAAAAGAAATAATGAGCTTCTTGAAAAGTAAAATGACAGCAGTGTGATTTTACAAGACACTAGGGTGTCTAGATGGGAACATCTTACTGTATTTTTTTTTTAAAGACATTGATAGCAGGAGTAATTTTTGAGGAGATATGTCTGTTTATCGATCTGCATTACACCATGGTTCAACCCCAAATAGAATTTAAGAGTTACTGATCACCATACACTGCTCTATCAGCAGTGATTATTTTGCACAACACTTGCAGGAGGCATGTCACTTCAATTAAGGTACTGTAAATCAAATGCTAAAATAACAAGCAGATAAATGTATAATGTGTCGTAATATCACATCAGTTTCATAGTCCTTCCACAGTTCCAAGCAACGGTAAGGGTGTCAAGAGCCACTAGAGGGCAAAGTCTGTCTATGTAACTTTCAAATACGTAGCAAAATCCAACCTAAACCCTTCTTGATCAAATTATCACCACATCATTTCACACAGATTTTGGATAACATTTCAACGTAGCCTACTACTATTTCCGCAGTATAATAAATAATACATACTGAATGCATTGAATGCCTGTATGATCCACTACATTAGCCAATAAATGCAATAGCTTATAAAGTGGTGCACACTGCATGACAAAATATATTAAAAAAATCTTAGAAATCAACAAGCTCGTCTTGACCTTTTATTTAAAGTGTGCCAAATAAATGGAAACAATCACAGTTCTTCTTTTTCTTATTTCTGACTCATATTTGATTAGATAATTTTGCCAAAGACATTTTTACACAAAATTTAATTAAAAAGATAGCTGGATACCACTACCATGCAATGTAGCATTCTGTTATTTCAAACATTTAGCATTGCATTCATATTGCTGCACTTACTAATTAAAAAAATGTAGTACAATATGCAGTGTATACTGCATGTAGTATGTATTAAGTTAGCAATGCTGGGCAGATTACTTGCAAATTGTAGTCTGTTACACTAAATGACATAGTAACGCAATCTAGATTACAAATTTTAAGTAGCCTAATGTATTCTGATTACTTTTTGTTTACTTTTAGATTACTTTGTTTTAAAATCTTAGGGGTTTCCAAGTGATTATTATCGATCAAAGGGTTGTTTGTCTGACATAAAAAGTTTGTGAATCCCTGTCTTACATGAACAATAATTTGTGAAGGTCACTGAATCTGTTTAGTAACTTGCATAATTATTCATCTCATGATGTAAATGAGAGGTTCTTTTTTCCCCCGAAATTTAGAAGCATCACAAATGTATTTTTATGACATTTACAGTATACATGCCAATTCTTTATTGTAAATAGTCAAAGCTAAACGGACACACAATAGGATTTTGAAAGGAAAATTAAGAAAGTAAAAAGAAGAATTAGGTAGAATCAATAAATTATGAATAATTTACTGCCATTGTGTGAATAATATGTAATCATGTAATCCATAAAAAAGTAACTGTAATCTGATTATTAACATTTTAAAAGGTTATACAATCTAATTACAAGGAATACATGTTTGGAATCAGATTAATTAATCCAGATTACATGTAAACAGTTACTACCCAGAAGTGTAAACTTGTATCCAATTCAAAGATTCAGTGAACTGATCAGACATGAAGAGTTTTCATTTAGGAAATGAGGTGGTTCTTTACATTTGTATTTTCAGAGTGAAATTTAAAGAGTATTTTGTGAAGATGAACACAGGGGTAAGTGGTGTAGAGTGTAGATAAATGAGCTTATGTTTTTCTAAAAGACTGACAAATCACAAGCACCAATTGTCAGTATTCCAGCTGCTTCCCTCAAATTCAGATCAGTCAGAAAGGAAAAGAAAAGGATCTTACGCAGAGCACCTTGAGGTTTTATTATATGGCACAGTGTGAGAATTTATACCACAAATAACATTCAATTTTGTCATTTAATTGGATCCAGCAGATAATTGTGTCACACGCATTCAGTTTTGTTTGTTCATAGATCAGATTTCATGGACTTTTAGTTTGTTTTCATCAGTCACATGTGTTCATTGTGTTCGTTTCCTACCACTCATCTGTTTGCATGACACATGTAATAAGAACTAACAATGAACTTTCAGAAGCAGCAGCGGTGTGGGATGTGCAGGTGTGATCTCGAGCAGATATCCCTCTAGATATTGCTTTTGTTAAAAATGTGTCATACTTTTTGATCTGTGGGTGGCCAGGTCGTATCCATATCTATTTCTGTTTCTTATTAGGGCGAGGGAAAAAAAGCACCTCTCTGAGACATCTGTCCCAGTTGTCAAAACCACAAGAGCAAAGACACAGAGTTCTTGCCTTCGTTAGCACCTGTAGAAAACACTGCTCAACCGATGCTCTTCTCAGACCAAGCATCTTAAATCAGTCATCTTTCACTCTATCTTTCTCTCGGTCTGCGTTTATCGCATTTGCTCTCTGTCTTCCTCTTTGTCTCTTTTTCTGTCACTTAATGCTCTTGCTGGGTCATCGCACCTCTATTGGAATCAGATACATGAGAGCTCTGGTATTTGCTGACTATCGTCTGGTGGGAAATTGGAGTCACTGACCCTGCAGATTCTCCAGAGGTCATCAGGAAAACCTGATGCTTTTTGTGTTTAAAAGGGCCAAAATTCAATGAAGCTAGTTGTAATAAAAGGGTATTGATAATCTCTATAGTGTAGTTCATAACCACTGGCAGCTCATCCATCACAGATATCCTCAGGGTTGTGAACATTTTCATAATTTATTACTATAATTATATATAATTGATAATTAGTGGTCTTTGATGAAGATACACATGCCTTTGGCCATTTTTATTTCAATATTTTTTTTCAGTGTGGCTGTACTAATGACCATGACTGTAGACCAGGGCTGATGTTAATGAGTCCAGGTGAGTTTGACAGATCCAAGCCATCTGGCATTCCAGCATACTTGAAGCAGGAATAATAATAATAAAAATGTATGTATCTTATAATAGTTCAGGAAGCTGTTTAAACTTCTAGTTAGTGTGTTTGGTATATGGTTCTTTGTCAGATTACATTTGACTTTAGAAGCCAGAATATTGCATGATTTACAATCCTAAACCAAAATTAAAAGGGCTATTTAAAAGCAAAGTGTATTTTTTTTAAACTTTAATAATATGTATTGAGTATATTTAAGGGATAATGTACAGTCAGCTGGTTATTAATTTTTTGCTGTATTTCGGCAACGAAAATAGTTCGAACAAAGCCACAGCAGTTTCCGAGCAACACACGTGGCGTTTCGTTACTGAATGAATCGGCTGCTTCGAACGAGGACACACAAAGCTACAGGCGGTTTTAGTTTCATTTTTAAAACTATAATTTTTTTCCCATCATATTTCTGTTAATTTTTTTTACCCAACTATGATGACTTCCACATATGAGAACCTCCAACCCCGGAAATCTGAGTCCATGGTGTACGTGAGTTTGGGGCGGGACTACATGTTATTTTGACATGTAGTATAATTAAAATTATTGACCCTTAACAAACAGGTTTTCCTAATTTTTATTCTGTTTGGTGACTCCATTCACGTAAGCACACGCTTCACCTTTAAAGAAAGCTTAGCTGGAGTGGGAGTTTGATTAAATGTAACCTTCAGTGTTAAGTCCCTGTCTGTTGGTTCTTATCTGTGGTGTTTGATCCAGAACTGTTTGTCTAGACTCTGCAGTGATTTGTTCGTTTGTGGGGTGACATCATCCTTCTCACTGTGGAAATCCTTTTAGGCAACATGAAAAAGTCCAATCGCACCTAAAACAATTATATATCGCAGTTTATCAAAAGTGACAATCTGACATCTGAATGAGGATTCGAAATCCCGTAATTTTGTTTGACTGCACAGTCAAATCAGACAATGCTGTTAATGACGTTTGTCAAGGTTTGGAAAACATCCAAACCCTACACTGCATATAGTCTGACTGCTGGCTGCAGCTAAAGAAAGAGACTACTCATTTGATATTTGGGAATGCAGTTAAAGTTTCAAGCTAAAGGTCTTAAATGATGTATTCCTGCAATTATCACGGGTGTATTTTTAAAAGTCCCACTGGAACCTCAACCAACAACCTCATCAGTATTGCAGCAGGTGGCCATAATCTCATCACATGAGAGAGAGAGCAGGAGAAAGAAAAAAAGATGTCTTGAATGCATTATATACTTATCAGTGTGTAAATGAAATCTACGAATATCTACTGAACTTAAAGACCCCTTTCCAGTTATTTGAAATAACAGCATTTAGGAAAAACAGATCAAACGATTAGTCCTAAATAATGCGATTCTAACGAAATCTATTAGACAAATGTATTGTATGAACTGCCTATTAGAATAAAAGACAACCGAACCCAATTATTCATTAATATATTGAGTGTTTCAGATTGTATCATGGGGGCAGACAATTTCTATATCTCTTTCATTATTTAAAACAAAAGTAATTGTAGCAGTGTTTGATTGGCAGCTCTGTTATCATATAGATTTACAGATATCTGCGCCACTGTCTTTGTGTGTGTGTGGTTAAACTACAGGGAGAGCGTTTAGAAATCTATTTATTTGGTGTTAATCCCCATGTGGCAAGAGAAAATATGAAAAATAAAGGAGAGAGATTGTGTTTCAAAAGCGTAAAAAACTCATTTGCATCTTAGCGAGAATAGAGGGACTGTTTCGACATAAAATCAATTTGGACTTGAAGGATTTATGTAGTTGAAATAACCTTTCACACTCAAGGAATTCAGGTTACAGTGGAGTGTATTATTCCTTTAAACCACATTTGGAATTCTAAAAAATGTGCTCTTTGTATTCATGTTGGTTTCGTACGGTTGCATGGAAAGGGGTCTTTAGGTTCAGTAGATATCCTTAGATTTCATTTATACACTGCTAGACCTTCATGTCTACTGGGATCTCAAAATTATAGCCAGTTGATATCTAGAATATCAAAATCAACTGCTGGTGGTAGATCCTTTTCCTATTTAGCACCTAAACTCTGGAACAGTCTTCCTAGCATTATTTGGGAAGCAGACACTGTCAGTTTAAATCTAGAATAAAAACACATGTTGGCATACTCATGGTATACACATGATCAATTTCTATAATTCAAATCATGTAAAATGATTATTAGGCTGCATAAATTAGGTCAGCCAGAACCAGGAACACTTCCCATAACACCTGATGTACTCATCACATCTTAAGAAGAATGGCATCTACGCTAATATTAGTCTCTCTGTTTATCCTGAGGTTTACCGCAATCAGCCGGATCAGGTCCGTATCCAGATCAGATGAAGGACCTGCGCCTGGACACGACCACATCACAACCACCGTTTTCACAGATTCACGTTTTTGAAGTTTACACGGAGATAATAACGGTATCGCTTTCAAAACCCGATTTAAAAACGTGCACTTTGAAACCTACTTCGAAGTTTGCGTTCTCAGGCCACCAAAACGCTGTTGTCGTGTAAATGAACGGCAAGAACGCATCAAAAGTTTTTCGCATAAACTGACTGTGTCCGAAATCGCCCCCTATTCCATTAAATAGGGCACCAATTGAGGGAACAGCCATTGGTGTCCGAAACCATATAGTGGACGTTATCGAGTGCACTCATTCAATCCCACAATGCACTATATGCTCGATAGCTAGAGAATACCCATAATGCACTGTGAGAGTCACACGCGGAATGAATTACCACGCCTGTGCAGAAGATGAATCATCCAACCGCTGATTCAATGTGGGTACAGCGTAATATCATACAGGCATAAATTAGTTTTTAATTGATTAATAAATTGTTAAGTTAAGGTTTATACAGTTTCCATGACAAAGTTCAAGATAAATCTTTTTATTTAAATTTGATATTTAATGATTATTTTCCAAAAAGATGAAGCCAAACTATATAATAAGGTTTACTTTTCAAGACGAAGAGTTTTTTCTTTGTAATGACATCAGGACTTTGTAATGTATCACCTGGATATTTTTGACTGTACCCAAAACATATCAAAATGAATTCTGAGAAATTAAATAGATGGACATCATAGAACGAGTGTGTTCAAATCATTACATGTATGAATTGCATTTTTATTTAAATGATGAGGGATAATTCATACAAAAATGAAAATGCATGACTTTCGCTCTTCTGAAAAACACAAAAGAAGATATATGCCAATGTGGTCAAAAACAAAACTGGCCTTTATAAACTTTCATTATATGGACCAAAAAATATTGAGAGCTTATTCAGAATATCTTATTTTATTTTCCGAAGAGGACGTCATACAGGTCTGGAATAACTTGGGTTAGTAAACGATGACAGAATTTGAACAATCCTTTTAAAAGACAGGACAAAAAACAGGGTCATGTCATTGACCCACATATTCATGAATCTAAGCATTGGCACACATGGAGCGCTGCTGAGGTCAGAGGTCATATATGGGCTCAGATGTGCTGCTTGTATGTAATTCTGATTCCATGGCACAGAAATAACTGTGATGAATTATGGAGGGCTGATATGTGAACAGGTGTTGTGACTGGATACTAGCACCTACACCAGCACAGTATTGATCCACTATTAGATGTAGTTCAGTAAGTTCAATGTGAACATCACATTCAGGAATCCACTTGCTTTATGAGTGTTGCTATACATTTGGACATGAATTCATCACATGAATAGCTTTTTATTAAAGTCATATTTCTGTCTATTAAAGAACCATTGAATTGCTCTCTCTTATGTAATACTGGTTGAAGTCATATCCGCCTATTGATCAGAGCTGAAATTATATTACATGCGGTTACGTTAGATAAGCATTCAGGGTGTGGAAATTTCAGATTCAATAGGATGATATTGATCCTGAATGTCTGAGTTTAAGCTTATATGAGTGTGTGTATCTGTGTGAACGAGGAAGAGAGAGAGACGATATCTCAGTCAGGTCTTTTCTCTCCGCACCTTAATGAAAGTCTGGATATTGCGATCCAAGGTTGAATTCATTTGCGTGGAGGACAACGTTCTCTGTGGGCATTTGCAAATGGCATCTGATGAAACAAATTATGAATGTTGATGACCGCAGCCACAATCACAGCCAAAAAATAGCTCTTCGCAGCTGGTTTGTGTCCAACAATTAGTGTTTGTAGGCAAACAAATAGGTTACATGGTCTTGCTATTAGGCAAAGTGATAAATCAGCTTTAAGCTGTGAGGGGGAAAACGTTTCATATTGAGAATTTCACATCTCCAAGATGTTTTATGTATGGCGAACATGTATTGTAAGCTCTCCATGCATGTCCAGTTCATATCTGTATTATTCATAAGGACATTGTGGGTCGTCCATGGCTGATTTATTGCCTCTCCAGACAGATGGTTAATCAGTTTCTTGGATAAGCTCTTGGTGGATTGCAGGTGTGCGTTGGATTGGAAACAGCATGGATAAATATTTTAGAATGCTAATCCATGCCTGATAGCAGCCTGAAGACATGCATGTCTTTCTGTACAATATTAATGGCTTTTTTTTTCTTTTCTTTTTTCTCTCTCAAAATTATAGTTTATCTGAAAATTAAAATCGTCATAATTTACTCAAAAATATTGGATCCCATTGATTGACTCATTATCTTTCAAAATATATTTTTCAAAAGAAAGAAAGTCATACAAGTTTGGATACGGGTGAGTAAAAAAGGATTTTCTATTTTGAGAGAACTATCCATTTAAGTCTGTAACAGATAAATAAATGTTATCCACATAACAGCACAGACTCAACCTGATTTCAAATACAACATGTTCCTGGATCAACATCTTTGTTAATACTGGAACAACATTCCAATCAACCAATCAGAATTACAGTTTACAGTTTATGTCAAACTTTCGCTTATAACCAGGGTTAGGTGCTTCTACATCAGTGTTATTCGCCTATCATTTCCCTCTGATTTTAGGGATAACTTATGGGTAGGGTTAGGTTTAGGGGTGGGGATATGGTTAGGATTCAATTTACGGACAGGAACGTTGTTCCAGACTCTGCAAAATCAGGGCATGCCATCCAATCAGGGACAAACGCTGAGACGGAGTGTCTCTTCTTGTAATTAATAAGCAGACAGCATCCTGAGTTTGGCTGCCACTGCTCATCGGCACTGTTAGATCACTTCCAGACATATTTCAGTCTGTTTATGTCTCCTTGCCTTTGACTTTCCATCCTCTCTCTCTCTCTCTCTCTCTCTCTCTCTCTCTTTCTCTCATCTGCTTGCTCTTTTGATCCTGTATTTTTACTATCTTAAACTTCTTTTAAAGGCTAAACATTAAAAAAAACTGCTTGGAAAATGCCATTAAAAACCGATCATGATCATAAATATATATCAATTACTTTTAAATAAGGCATTTGGCCTCATCATTTTGAGGGTTTTGTCCTCAATCAATATCATTCAGTTCTCTCTCTCTCTCTCTCTCTCTCTGTGACATTCTCATGTATAAGGCACAGCCTCCAGCGCATAACATCTACTCAGCGTAATAGGCAAAGATTGGAAGGTGGAGGGGCCGGAGAGGAAAGATACTGAGAGTGAAACAGCAAAATACACACAGAGAGAGAGAGAGAGAGAGAGGATGGAGAGAAAGTGGGAGGGAAAGACTCTAATGACAGCTATAGAGAGGTATTCTGAGGGACTCCTCACTTTTACGAAAAGGTTTGGACACTGAGTGACTTTTTGTGGCTGTTTTCATGCACTTTTTAAGTCAGTTTGCAGAGAGATCATCTATGGGTCTCTTTTTTATTTTGATATATATATACTTTTTGTCTAATATTTAGGCAACTGGACATTGTTATCAATTTTCTGTGTCCAAATTCTTGCAGATCACCAGAGTGGGATATCATCTGACATCAAGTGCACAACATGAGAGCAGCGTGGAGTGTCTTCTTTCTTCTGTCTGTCTGTTTGGAGCTGGCATTTGGTAAAGTCTGACCTTCGGTTTAAATTTATTTGTAACTCGCTGTAGTTGTGCCCAGTTTCCTGTTTATGTATTGATGCAGCGTGAATGAGGGAGTGTAAGCTTTTCAGTCTTTTTGTTTTGTTTTGTCACAACATAACGTTTAATGGGTGCTCCTACAAAATCCCTGCACATTGCTAGAAAGAAAGCGGCAATATAACTATAATACAATTATAATTATTAAGAAGAAGAAGAATAATAGTAACAAATAACTGTTGGTTCTCAGTTTAAAAGGAATGTTGGTCTTTATTAAATGCTTTTACGTATGCAAATCAACATTTAAATCAATAACTTGATACATAGCACTTATTGTGTACATACATATTTTTACATTGTACTTATATTTAACATGCATGAAATTAATTTCTGTAATTACATAATTACACTGTTGACCCATCCCTTACACCTTAACCCACCGTTAAACCTAAACTTACCACCAAACCAAAACGTACCCGCATCCCACCTCAGTGTTTTGCAATGCAATAAACATTGTACATAAAAATGATTTATTATGTAAGTACATAGTAGTTAAAGACACAAGTGTGACCGGAATGCTTGAAATCATATTTATCATATTTGCATAGAATCAGTTTAACACTGTAATTGTCTCAGCAGTTAAAACAAAACAAAAAATCCTTTTGGCAGTGTTTTCCATCAGTCCAGCTCGTGCCCATGCGGAAGAAAGACTCCTCCAATCTTTGTTCAGCAACTACAACAAGCTCTCTCGTCCTGTAGCAAACATCTCAGACGTGGTCCTGGTCCACTTTGGCCTGTCCATTGCTCAGCTCATTGATGTGGTGAGTCTCAGATGCACTCCAGTGCAGCAACATCTTGATTTTACAAAAATGTATGGACATCTGTCAATCAACTATAATGCTTGAGGCAGTGAAAGATGTTGTAATTTCTTTAAAAGATGTGCAAGCATTTGCTCAATGCAGAGTCTTCCCCTTCTCTTATTACTCTCTTTCACATGGGTATCCCACTTTGCTTAACAATAAACCAGGATGAGAAGAATCAGATGATGACCACAAATGTCTGGGTGAAGCAGGTATGTTTTTTTATAAAAAAAAAACAGCCCATAATTGGGCATTAATGAGATTTTTAATTGGAACTGGGCTCTTGTTGCTTCACTCTCCACCCCTGTCATACCTGCTGGTTGTGAGCGGTGATGAGCGCACATGTTTCCCTGCAGGAGTGGAACGATTACAAGCTGCGCTGGAACCCAGAGGAGTATGAGAATGTCACCTCCATCAGGATCCCCTCCGAGATCATCTGGAGACCGGATATTGTCCTCTATAACAAGTGTGTAAGGCTTTTAACAATCCGGAATTAAGCCAAATCCATTTCTAAAAAATCGACATCTTCAAAACACAGTTAACCTCCCACTGTTCCAGTATTGTAATGTGTTCGCACTATTCTGTTTGATGGCAAGCTGCACTTTGGGTAACTGTTAATGGCGCTCAGTTCTTTTCCTCGTTTTAAATTTACAGCTAAAACATACTTTTACCGCAAAAAAAATTCTTTGTCAATGTACAAATTTCAGATTTCAAATTTCAAACATTTCAGGTAATATAAGGATGTTTTATTTAACTTTCATAAAATTACTAGAATTACTTATTACTCAGCTTAATCCACTTTGGCTTTGGTTCACACAAAATTGAAAATGCTGTCATTGTTTACTTACCCCTGTGTCGTTCCATATGCGTATGCTTCCATGGAGTTTGATTGAATTTCATCAACATGAGATAACATATACAGTAGGCTACTGTATAATGATCAGTCAAATTCACAAGCAAATGACTCCTAGTGTATGAGCCATTTACTTTAAGGAATCTTTCAAAAAGAAAAAAGATCAGTGTGATGAATTAACTCACTGAATCTGGATCTGCAGTTCCTGAATCAACATCTGCCTCACTTCAAGTTACCATTACTTTCATTGGTTATTGTGATTTTGCCAAGTAAGATGGCATATTTTTTGATCCTGGAACAACATTCCTGTCCAGAAATTTAGTCCTAACCCTATACCTACCCCTTAACCTAACCCTACCCATTACTAACCCTACCACCTAACCCTGGTTGTAAGCCTGATCGTAAGTCTGATCTTGACATAAACTGTAAACTTGTCCCTCAATTCTGATTGGTTGATTTGAATGTTGTTCCACGATCAACAAACATGTTGATCAGGAACATGTTGTACTTGGTGAAGTTTACAACTTTGGTTGATGTCTGTATTGTACTTAAGGTTTGTGAAACTTAAAAACTTATCATTAATGGTTGATGTGTTGAAGATATTTTAATAATTTCTTTTTATAAATGAAATTTTAATAAAAACATTTTCAGTGACTAACAACTCCTAACATTAGGAGATTTTTATGTCTTTTGAAGCTTGAAGTAAACAAGACAATTTTTGGTTGAATTTTTTCTTATATAATATGACCTCTGATTGCACAATTGCATTTTAAGTCAATACTGAAGCATATAAAAATTATAAGTTCTCTACCATTCTCTTGATCCAAGAGATTTGCTCTCTCGGGAATGAAGGTTCTGAGAGTTGCGAGGTCCTCTAAACCCAAGCGTGTCAAAGACGTCACAGGTTATTGACGGCTTGGCTCACACTGACACCACTTAAGCTGTCTTTCACATTGCTTCACAGATATTTCATTGCAGGCACTGTCTGACAGAATTGTGTTTGATCTGCAGTGCGGACGGAGACTTCGCAGTGACTCACTTGACTAAAGCCCAGGTTTTTTACAACGGCAGGATCAAATGGAAACCACCTGCCATTTATAAAAGCTCCTGCAGCATCGATGTCACCTTCTTCCCCTTCGACCAGCAAAACTGCAAGATGAAATTCGGCTCTTGGACGTACGATCAGGCCAAGATTGACCTTGTCAGTATGGCCAGTGATGTAGACCAGATGGACTACTGGGAAAGCGGGGAATGGGTCATAATAAACGCCGTTGGCACTTACAACATCAAGAAGTACGAGTGCTGTACGGAAATATACCCAGACATCACCTACTACTTCATCATCAGACGTCTTCCACTGTTCTACACCATCAATCTAATCATCCCCTGCCTGCTTATTTCCTGCCTGACGGTGCTGGTCTTCTATCTTCCCTCAGAGTGTGCAGAGAAAATCACGCTGTGTATCTCCGTCCTGCTCTCTTTAACCGTTTTCCTCTTGCTAATCACTGAAATTATCCCCTCAACCTCACTGGTCATTCCGCTTATTGGCGAGTACCTACTCTTCACCATGATCTTCGTCACTCTCTCCATCATCATCACGGTGTTTGTGCTCAACGTACACCACCGTTCGTCCCGCACTCACAACATGCCACACTGGGTCCGTCAGTTTTTTCTTCACCTGGTGCCCCGTTACCTGTTCATGAAGCGTCCACCTGCCTCAGGTAAGAGGAACTGTGGGAAACTGATTGAGATGATGCACAAGCCAATGGCGGCACAGTCCATGTTTCTACGGACCAACATTCTGGATATCTCCCCGCAAAGCCCGCTCCATCATTTGGTCACTTCGGTTGACAAGTTGGATCAAATTCCGCAGGACTCTTCCCCCAAACCCATGTTTTTCTGCAGTTCTCCCAGCAGCGAGTATTCCATCCTGAAAGAAGAAACTTCCCAAACACCTCAAACGCCGGTCATCGGTTACACGTGTGCATACACAAACAGCATATTCGCCTCCAGCACATCTTCATTTCCAGATACTATCATCGGTACTCTGCTGCACACTATCCCGAAGGATGGAGCCGAGTGTACAGACTGTGATATCAAAGGCCACAGTGCTGAGAGTGTCTTCATGGAAGCCAAGGAGAGTGTTCAGGGAGCAGGGAGCTGTCAACACTGTCTTACTTCTGAGGGGACGAGTCTGCAGAAGCTTGGTCACGATGAAGTAGGCAGGTGTATCAGACATAACATGCCCAGCGCTCAGATCTTCAGCTCTAGCAGTGACGGCACTACTGATCTGAATGCCGTGGAGCCGATGAGCAATCTGTCGCAGTCGCTTCTCAGAGCCTTAGAAGGAGTTCAGTATATTGCTGACCATCTCAGAGCAGAAGATTCAGACTTTTCAGTAAGTTTTAAAGGAAAATCATTTACTCACCCTCATGTCATTTTTTTTACTTTTTTTCTTTCATTGGTGGAAGACAAAAAGTTGTTCACGTTGCTCTTTTCAACACAATAAAAGCAAACGGTGACCAGAGGCTGTAAAGACACAAAAATGACATCATAAAAGTAGTTCATGACTTAATTGTTTGACAAAAATACCAAAATTGAAAGTAATTTTTACATTTATCATAATTTTTTTTATATTTATCACTGAAAGTAACTTACTAGTTAGTACACTGTAAAAAAATTATATGATCAATAGCTATGACAACATGTGTTTGCATTGCTTTTACTCATCAAAATAGTTAAGCAATTGTCAACTTTTTTATGTTATACAAGATTCAACAGTTTTTAAGTCAGTTTAATGTCATTTAAGTTGAAATTACTTAAATATCCAAGTTGATTGTACTTAAAAATTTAAGGCAGCAACTTTTTTTTTTACAGTTTAATGATTTATTGATTTAATCCAGGTTAACTGATTTAATTCTGGTAACTCCTCTTAACTAATCATTAAAAAATGATTCAGTAATTTGCACTGTATATAATAACCAGCTCATGAGGAGTAATGCTCGGATGTTTACGTGCGAAAGAAACAAATTGTGTTTCTCGAAAGAAAGAAAGTAATGGGTTTGGAATGACATGAGTTTAAGTAGGTTACGGTTTTGTCTTTGGATGAAGTATTCCGGCAAAAATACAGTACAGATGAAAGTAAAAAAACAAAACAAAGAGCTCCAAAGGTAAACAGACTACAACTGTAAAAAGAAATATGTTTACTTGCAATAAGAACTTTAGATTTCTCTTTAGCAAGAGATTCTCAAGTTCTTCTGAGGCACTTTGAACTGGCCTTTGATACTGGTATTATTTTTTTATCACTGTTCTTGCTATACTACACAAACCAGAAAACACTGTGGTCTCACAGGAAAGTAGTCATCCAAAAAATCAATTCTGAGAGGGAAATACATGAGTGGAAAATAGATCATGATATCTGAAACGAATGAATCTCTTTTTTCCCCCACCAGGTGAGGGAAGACTGGAAATATGTTGCCATGGTGATTGATAGAATATTCCTCTGGATGTTTGTGCTGGTGTGCATTCTGGGGACGGTCGGACTGTTCCTCCCACCGTGGCTGGCTGGAATGATCTAGAACGTCGTGCGGAGTCTTTGATTGGCTCTGAGTGGGTGGGGAATGGCCTTGTCTATCACACTTGACTTCAGTGACCTCATTAAACATCCGCTGTCATGGAAATTAAGTGATGTTTAATGTCAGTGCTTCTGAGTGCAACAGGAAGTTAGTATTGGGATTCTGTAGATTTAAAGGACTGTTTTGGGTTAAATGGAAGTTAATGAAAAATGCAATTAAATAAAATGAAACTGTGTTCGTTTACTCACCCTCATTTCTTTTGAAATCTATCATTTTCTTTCATCTGTGGAATAAGGAAAAAGTTTGATTATGATACTGGTCGCTCTTTACTATCCAAATATTTTTAAGACTTAAAAAAGGACACAAAAGTGTCATAAAAGTGGGACATACGTCTCGTGTGCTATATTCCAAGTCTTCTGAGGTCATACGAGGTCATCAGTAAACTTAACTTGTATTTAAACCCGGAATATTCCTTTAAAGAAAGCTGGGTGAGTTGATTCAGTGTGACATCTTAAGTACTGCAAGTGCAACTTTAATGAATTCTAAACCCACTGATATAAAAACACATCAACATTAAGAATAAATCTGACTTAATGTTTAACACTGAACAGATTAAAATTATTTACATGAATAATTTTCCCTATTCTAAGTATTGCACCACAGCACGTGGATTTCAGTATGTGAGAATGGCTTACAGGAGATTTCAGCTGTGAAAGGTAACACGGGTGACAGCAGATACAATTCTGAAATAGTGTGTTCAAGTCTGTCTCGAATGTGATAAGAATTCATAAAGAATCCACAATTTCTCAAGGTCTGCTTGCATTTCAGTTAATCATATTAACAAACAATGAAATATATCAAACTGAAGATGCCAAAAGAATCGGGTCCATCGTACATTATTTATGTCCAATAATGTTGCAAGATTATTTATTTTCAATAAATCAAATGTTTTGCAGGGGATATTTATAGCAAGCGAAAAATGATGGTGTTTAAGATATTTACTAAACATCAGTGATGATTTAGCAACTGAATGTTAGGATGCCAAATGAAAAGCCATATGGAAGAGTGATGAAATATCTTAAAATGAAAAGAAATAAGTCCAGTTATTGCAAATAAAAACCACGAGATTTGTGTTTTAAATCTGCCTGTCAAGTATTTCATGGATTTTATATTTTGCTATTAAATGCTGAAATTTCCCAATGACAGGTTTAGTAGCCTAAGGCATGCTCTGTTATCTTCCGAAATACCTGTCAGGGAAAATCTGCTATAGCCTTCTCTCCTCTCATGTGGTGGATGAGTTGACCTACAAAAGAAGAGGTCACAGGTTGAGTTGAATCAGTGGCTCAGGGCAGATGGAAAGCTCAGGCTGTCAGAATGAACCAATGCCGTCGTCCACTTCAAGAGCATCACCTCACCAATCACGCACTTAAAGCACCGATATTGGATTCCAGCATCCACAACAAAATGAAACCTGTCAAAAAGTTTTGGGCACCTTTGAAACATGTACTATTTATTATTCCTTTGTCTGTCTTTGTAAATAAATATTTGATTGTTTCAATAACACACACGTACGTGTGCGCGCGCACGCACGCACGCACGCACGCACACACACACACACAAAAGAATATATAACAAGAAACAAAGTGCTCAGCTTGGGCAACACGTCCTGCTTGGGTTCATACATATTTAAACAAATGTCCACCAGCCAAATATAAATATTCTGCAGAGTAGTTCAAATAAAAGCCTCATTTATTGTATATATTTGGTATAAAATAAAATGTAATGATTTATAAATAACTGGAAGTATATGTGGCAATAAATGCTGAGATGCTCTGAATGTTGTTACTTATAATGCATTTTGGAAATAACCTCTCAGATCTGATTCTAGGAGATCACTATACCTGTAACCATGGTCCTGCAGGACTGGACTGGATAATCCTCAATTTCAAGAGGGGGATCCCCTTTCCCCCGGTGAAAAGACCAGTCTGCTCTCTGTCATGTTTTGGATGAGGGTGTGCTGGTGTCTGACCTTTAGCTTGGCCAATTGCTTCACTGGTTATTGTAGGTTTTGCTGGTTAAAAGAATGGCACTGCTGGTCCACAAGGTAATAGAATAATTCAAAAATGAAAAAATATTTAGAAGATGTTACAAAAAAGTGGTATACAATATATCAAAAGCAATTTATCATAGAAGAGCCAACATCACTACTGTGACAGGTTCATAAGGTAAAGAAGGGCATACATTAGAGGAATTTATGCTTAAATTATAGAACATTATTTTGCTATTTTGCTTAAATTAAATTAAATTAAATAGAGAAAAAAGAGAACAGGAAATTAGTCAAAGTTACACTCTAACTTTTGACCCTATAGTGTCTTGCAGAAGAATAATGTTTAGGCTGTGATTCTACTCTGCTCTTCTGTTCACATAAATGAGGTTTGAGGCATAGATGTACACAAATATAGGACAGAACGCAAATTCCACGGAGGTTTGCCATTTTAAATGTCCCATGCGGTCACATTTTCTTGTTTGTGACTATACATTTACATTTAATCATTTAGCAGACGCTTTTATCCAAAGCGGCTTACAAATGAGGAGAACAAGAAGCAATTAAACTAGGACAACAATATGCAAGTGCTGTGGCCCTTCTCAGTTTAATCTAACGCAGTATACATAATATTTTTATACGAAATAAATAGATGTAGAATAGAAGAGAAAAGAATATATTCCCACACCATACGTGCTGACATGCACTGTACTGAAATCATTATAGGTTTTTGAAAGTGTATTTGTTTTGTAAGATTTTTTTTGCACTCTTTCATTAATTCATATTTTATTCTTTTTATCAGCGTAAAGTTAGATAAATAAATAAAAAAAGTATTAAGGTCGGCATGAAATGGAAGTTGTGATGGATGCGTCTGAAAGCTGCAGCTGACTTATCAGGTACTGAATTGTCTTCAGACGCAGGGTTTGTGTATGAAGGTGCGAAACTGATTTCGGACAGGCTTCTGAGGCAGCACAAACAGGATAAAATAAGTGAGCTTTGGTGAAAACTAAGAGTATATTAAATTACTACAACAGTAATTTCTCGATAGAAATAACATCAAAAGTGGAAAAAGTGGCCAAAAAATTTAATAAAACACGGATTTACACAAACTGAAAACCAACAGCAACGTTCAGATGCCATATATATATATATTTTTTTTTTAGCTTAACTGTGCACAGAATGGAACACACAGTGGGATATCATAGGCAGCGACGGATACATCTATGCTGCCAAAAATCAATCAGATGAAGGTATCTCAGGAGACAGGAAGTGAAGCTAACATAGGATATTTGGACGTGCCTTCATACCTCCGAAGGCAGCAGTTTTCAGCTTTCAGACGCAGCCTGCGTCCCAATTCACCTACTTACTATGCCCTTACTGTTTTGTGAAGAAAAAGTACATCTTTTTGACTGTATAGCTGTAGCAGAAGAGTAAGCAAGATTTGGGACATAGCTTACTTATTCGTCATAATTGCGTCTTTAACAGAGAGCTCTGTCGCTTAGTTACGTGCATCCTATCACTGTTTAAACTGCCCTGTTAATCATCTTGTCACAGTTTAAATCCTACCAAAGTCCCTTTAAGAAAAGTCATTTCAATCTGCAGCCATCTTTGAAACGCCTCTCGGCATGCAAGTGCAGCTCCTATCTCTTTGAATGGGGAAACTGTTCGCCAAGATTACGATTAAATTTCATATTTAAAATCACCAATGAAATCTGACAACAACTGTCTCATAAATTTTGTTTTTAAATGCTCGAATCATGACAGAAAATGACATTTTTCATGCTTGATCAAGCTAATGCGCATGCGCAGTGGAAGCACGTCTGACTGAACCAGAGCTTCTAACAGGAACGGCAGCTGCAGTGACGTGATGACTTTACTAATCGCCGATTGGCTCTTATTTAGAAGGCGGGATTTATTCCGCCATATTGAGCGTTGCACTTTCCCCATTCAAAACAATACAAGAGACGCGTCTTGTGTAATTCTATAGTCTTTGATCCTACACATTCCATTTAATTTAATTCAATTTCCTACTGTTTCGGAGAGAAATGTAGGAATGCGGAGACTCTCCTCATGTGTTTGCATAATGATGCACTTAAAAGTTAATGACCAATCATTACAAAAGGTCACAATCGGATAACATTGAATAAATATCTTTTCGTCAGGTTAGATACTGATAATTAATTACTCATACCCCTTTATCAAAACCTCTCTACTTAACCGTCAGACTCGCACATCTGCCATGTTTGTAGTTTTGTAACATTTTTTATTTGTATTTGTAGTTCTAATGGAATCCTTGTCCAAGGCACATGGTTGTGGGCAATATAAGCCGTTAGAGTGCGCACGGATCTGCACTGCGGATTCTTACAGGAAAAAGTAGACCATCCGGGTATCTTTGGAATACTCATTTCAACATACTACGATTTGGGACACACTAATTCTAATTTTGATTAGGCTGGCTAATATTTAAGACGAATAGTATGCAAATTGGGACGCAGCAATAGTCTTTTCTCCCTATTGTGACGTATATCCGAGTGAAACGGCTTCTCGAACAAGAAAAATGTAGGGCAGGACTTGATTTTGTCGGGAATTGATTGGATCTTGTGGTTTGCTATTGCTGTGAGATCTCATGTGAGTGACAGCTTGTGCCCTCACGCCAGTAAACAAGTATTCAGAGAGAAGAGATGTTTCTGTAATAGGGAGAGAAGTTGTTTTAATTAAATTAAATTAAATTAAATGTAAAATTTTTTTTAGATATGTGCATGGATAAATCATTTATTATATCAAGGTAACTTTAAATCTAAAATTATATCATGGTGACTTTAAATCTCTCTTCTACCACAGAGAGATTGAAAAGTGTAGAAGCGTAACCAAATAACACATAACAGCCAAATATTTGTTATTCTGGGAGCCAGTTCTTACCGAAATGCTTTGATAATACAAACAGAGGTAGTGTGATAATCATTTTTCAGCATGCAAAAAAAGGAGAGCCCGTGAGACTCTAGTGTCTGCCGAAGGACAATACGCTAGGTCAGTGTGAAAAAAGAGGGCAGTGGTTCATTATTTTCGCTCATTCACAGAGACTGTTATCATTTTGAATTCAGTCGTCTTCTGCTCCTGAGCCTTCAGCCTGCAAACACAGCAGAATCCCAAAGGAGAAAAAAGAGGGGGCACAACTCATACTATAGTGTGAAAAGGAACAGCAGACTGAGGAGGAACTGGAAGAAATAATGAGAGAGTGATAAAGAGAGAGAAAGAGAGGGAAAAAGGAAGAGAGGTGTAATGAAGTCTACCTTTCGATCCATCTGCTCAGGGACTCGGTGAGCGGCAGGACTCTCTCCACATGAGCGACCTGGAGGAGTCAAGTGTTCAGGGAGCGTCTGGTGTTGTTCCACTCCTGCAGGTGTCCGAGAAAGTAACGGATGAGTTTAATGAGTAGGACAAATCTGCTTGAGCTTTATCACCAAGTTCAAGTCACTGGGTCTCATTCTAATCACACTAATAATTGCGTGGACTATTCTTATACGCATTTATAAGCACTAATTCGCCACATGTACATATGAGCAATTACTAATTTGATAAATAAAACTTGCCCAAACTATCTCCATATAAGGGCTTTCCGGAAAAAACTTTCCTAGTTTCCCAGCTAACAGTTTCCTATAGCTTCCCAGCTAACATTCTCTTTTACATTTTAAAAAAAAAAGAACATTCAGAAATAATGTTTTCATAACTTAAAGGGGTGGTTGATTATAATTTCACTTTTTTAACTTTAGTTAGTGTGTAATGTTGCTGTTTGAGCATAAACAACATCTGCAAAGTAACAACGCTCAAAGTTCAAGCCAGTCTGTTAAAAGTACAAACAGCTTGTAGGGACTACAATGAGCTTCTTCAAAATTTACATAAATCCTGCCCCCCGGGAAACCGATTTATAGATTATCATGACAGAATATGCTAATCAATGACTAGAAGAGTTAACTCCACATCAGCTACATACATTCATCAACTAACCATTCAGAAATGTCCTGTTGCATTCTACGTTATCACTTCTTCTTGAGTCTCTCCATCTTTGTCCGACTCCGGTTTGAACAAAAAAGGCTAAACGTTTTTCAATTTTCAGTGCATGCATGTCTGTGTGAGACTGTGAGGTAATCGGAGCTGCTCTTGAAGCTCAAGCTCCGCCCTCTGTGCCGGGAGCAGCAGCTCATTTGCATTTAAAAGGACACACACAAAACTGTCTCACCCTCAAAAAGTTACTATTTTAACATGCTATAAAAAATATCTGTTGGGTATTTTGAGCTAAAACTTCACATTCACACTCTGGGAACACAAGCTACTTATTTTACATCCTGTGAAAAGAGCATTATAGGACCTCTTTAATGGTTATGGTTAATGACAAAACATCACATATATTTTTGTTTGCTTGGTTACAGCCTTTCAGCAAACATATGACAAAGCAAAATCAAGTGTGGAATCTCCTCAAAACCAGTTCAAACACAATAACACCTCTTATACAGACCCGGTTTGCAGACCATGATTAGCCAGCTATATAAATGCAATTTTATGCAATTTTTAACCATGCAGCTCTAGGTATAACACACCTTTCTTACTCGTTTACTATAGTGAATGAGACTCACTATTATGGCAGGTCAGTGTAAAGCTTTAAAGGTGCACATTGTAATATTTATGTTGCACTGGCCGATATGGTCATCTAAATAACATTCACAAATCCCAACTGGACACAAGACCTGCAATAACTATAAGACTTTGATCAGGTTTGAATCTGTACTAGCATAAAATGAGATTTGAGACATACTGTACAGGAGACGTACAACATCCTGACACTTATTAATGTTTACTTTTTTGGGCGGGGTGAAACATGACATGGACACTTTCTTGACAGGCTTTGTGAGCTTCACCCACACAGATCTGTAAGGTGTTGAGGTAGGAGGCTGTTATGAACACAAGTGTCAGAGTCTGAATTTGATGATTTGAACTAAGCTCAACACACATGTCCAAAAGTGAGCAACCTTGGTTTAAGCCAACTATATTTTTTTATTTCTTGCTGTATTTTGTGGTTAATTTCACACACACACACACACACACACACACACACACACACACACACACACACACACACACACACACACACACACACACACACACACACACACACACACACACACACACACACACACACACACACAAAACAATTACAGAAAAAGTAAATACTACAACAAAAATATATGATATTATGAATAATTCTGCTAGACATTTCCACTTTTCTCTAAAAGATTATTACATTTCTTTCCCCATCTGCAAGTTAAATATTTTGCTGTAACGTTATAATATATAATTTTACTTTTTTTTTTTTCATAGAGCATAAGCCATTACTTACAGGGTTTATTGTAAGAGAGTACTGGTTAACCTAACACGTTTCATTGTGCAGAGCATTGTATCTAACCTTGTTGCAAGTGGAACATGTGTGATAATATTGTCATCAGAGAGACCCTGACCTTCATTTGCAGTCTGTCTTTCTACATACAGGGGGCAGTAGTACAGGGATGAGGAATTACAGCGTGAGCTTTTAGAAGAACAGATCCTGTCATGTTTGCTCTCCACAACACTGACCCAGAGAGGTGGGAAAGGTGAAAGTTTAGGGGACTGAGTGTCTGTAAGAACTCCAGAACCTGGATCCCACAGCGCCCCCTACAGCTCCAGTCCACACAGACATATAGCACATATAGCAGAGGATGGTGATACCGTATCATGTAGCACCTGTGCGAATAGGAGAAACAAGCTAGGTAAATCGTATGGCACTTTGCATGAATATAGTATACTTTGGTGTACTTTGGTTAGAGGCAAAGTTCCATGTTTGTTTGTTTGTTTTTTAGTCTTGAAAGAACTACAATCACCCGCCGTAAAGGCAAATATCTAATCAGTTAATCACATGGCAGCAATTCAATGCATCATCAGATTAGTTATGTTGGCATGGTCAAGACGATGAAGTTCTAACTGAGCATCAGGATGAGGAAGAAAGGTGGTTTGTGCTGCCTTCATGTGCAATCAAAACTTCCTACTTCCCACTTCTGAATTTATGGGTTCAAGTTCAAGAGCTGGGATTGTTGTCGGAAAGAACAGGGATCATGGAGGACATCAGGTTTATTCTTATCTATTTATTGGGAAAATCGTATTAAAGCCAAAATGATATTTAGCGTTCCATTCATTGACAACCATATAAATATTCCGTACAATCTATAGTCAGCGTGCTGACTGTAATTTCGGTCAAATACATGCTATTTCACTGTGTATAAAACATACAATACACTTAAAATGATTATTCATATATGTAAATATGCACTACTTTAACAACAAAACCAGGGAATGTAGCTGTTGTAGATCGTTCTCCCCTCCGCCAACTTGGGAACTTTGTTATCAAAATTATCCCAGAGGTTCCCAGTGGTAAATACGACTTGAAAGGGCATTCATGTCCACATTTTCACTATGAAATTAATATTTAAGATAATTCCGATGTGAAGGCAGCAGTGAGTGACTTTGAATGTGGCATGGCTGTTGGTGGGTCTGAGTTTCAGAAACTGCTGATCGACTGGGATTTTCACGCACAACCATCTTCTATAGGGTTTACAGAGAATGGTCCAAACAACACAAGAGTAAACAGTAACTCAAATAACCACTTGTTACAACTGAGGTCTGCAGAAGAGCATCTCTCTTGAATGCATAACGTGTCATACTTTGAAGCAGATGACTTACAGCAGCAGAAGAGGAGAAGCAGAAGGGAGATTCACATCATGGATGTAGAGCCGACAAATCTGCAGAAACTGTGTGATGCTGTCATGTCAATATGGACCAAAATCTCTCAGGAATGTTTCCAGTATCTTGCTGAATCTGTGTCACGAAGAATTAAGGCAGTTCGGAAGGAAAAAAGGAGGTCCAACTGTACATAATAAAGTGGCCGGTGAGTGTACAGTATATGTTTGATAAACTGTTAAATAACGTGAAATTAACCTAGCATAAAAAGTAGCTAGTTTTAAACAAATCCAATGTCTGTATTTTGCCATTTTTCATAATATTTTGTTCCATTTTTACACAAATTGAAGTGCTGACTCTATTTGTCAAAGTCATCAGTTAGTAACAACCCTGTTACTAAATTTATTGTGAGGAAAAGTTATAAAACAAATATTTTTATTCAATTCATGGTAAATATAAATATAATTAATTAAAAACCAATTTATTCCCAACTAGATAGCCCTTATTGAGTGACGGCTTAATTTATGATAAATGTGTAACCGTGTTTTTTTAACCATGTTATCCATTCTGGCATTTTTTATTAATAATATTTTCATTTGATACATTTTTCTATTTTATTTTGAAAATCACACAAATCAGAGTAACAGAGTTGCAAAGATTGCTTACCTCATAATATATATATATATGTGTGTGTATATATATATAATCAACATTTCAATCTCTAGGTTAAGCACCTGTTTACTGACAAATAAAAAAAACCCTCTTTTTAAAGAGTTTCAGAATCTATTTTGTACCCTATTTGTGGAATAAATCTGGCAGATTTTTCCAGGCTGTGTTTGAAAAACTGAGGTTTACCTTGAAATGCAAAGAGTAAAGACTGATATCCTTCTTTTGGATGTGGACTGCATCTCTGATCAGCGCTACCAGAAAGCCTCTGGGATTGAGAAAGGCAGCCAGTCGATAAACATGAGGTGCAATACTGGATGACTTCTCCCACGGGTGACCTGAGCAGGTCTGCTTGAGTCTCCAGACATGAGAGAGCTGATGATGTTAGATATGCAGCAGTGGAGCTTGTTATGTTATATTTAACTGGCTGAAAATTTTTTAAAAGGAGGGAAAACACCAGCAAATCCAGACACTCCCACTCTGAAGAAACAACACAATGGACCAAGAGAAGCAGATTCCATTCCCATGCCAATGTCCATTTTCCTCAGCTTGTCTTGTAAAGATAGCAACCTTTCCCAAGTCGTTCTATAGTCTGGAATTTCTTGGGGTTGCATTAAAAGACTGGTGTCTCCGGAGTGGTTAGCTTTTGGAAGCATGCCTACATGTTCATGGTTGCCACCGCGGGGCCCCCTAAAGTTGCACCGCCCTAAGGACGGCCCTAGTTTCAAGGAGTTCAGAAATAGTGCTTACTGATATAGAGAATAACTCCCTTTGGAATGGACTTTGTGCTTAGACCTTTTTCATGCTCACACATTACAAACTAAAGAAAGTTGAAAATGTAAAAAAGGATAAATAGGTCCTCTTTAAAGCTTGTTTTCCCTTTAAAAAAAAAATCATTTTGGACCACTTGGAAGTTTCCTACGGCCCCCTAGTGGGTCCCAGGCCCCCTGGCTAAGAACCACTGCTATAAAGTTTTTGGAAATTTAAGTGATAGTGTGTGCTTGCATACCAAATCTTCCTGTAAAGTTAATGATATCTGAAAGAATGTGTTGGCCACGTCCCCGTGATGTAGACGGTTGACGGCTGACTTAGACGTGCCCTAACCCCACTCTGCACGGCTGCTAGATCAGCATGGTCTGACATGTGGCTCCCATAAACCAGATAACCTGTTGAGAGAACAGATCAACCAACATAATTTGTATTGAACCAGAAAAATTGTTTGAAATCATTTCATGTCCCAGTAGTACCTGCTATGTACTCTAATGCTTCAGTGGGATCACTAATGTGTTTGGTTATGTGGTGATGTGCATCAATCAGAGCAAGTAGATCTTCCTGAGTCCTATGAATGATGTTTGAATGTTTGTCTCTGCAGCAGGACAGAGTGCAGGATGGCACACTGAATGTGCACAGTGTCTTCGGACGAGAAGAAGAGTGTCTGTTTTACTGAGGACCACAATTCATCCTTCAGGTACCAAGAAGAATCGCACACCACGTGCAGGACTCTTATCCTAACAGCAGCTGTATCAGATAATAGGTTATGTACATCAGAGAGCATTTGTATGCTGTAGACTCCAGAACTGTCGGTAAATCAGCCGATTTACTTTCTATTAAAAGGAACACATGCTCCTTTTCTTTTTCTCTTTTAGACCTGGGGTCCATTCTTTGTACCTCACATTATACATCCGACATGATTTGACAGATGCCAGATCTTCTAATCGTGAAAATTGATCTCTGGTTAATTTGGTTCCTCAAACAAATTTGCGTATTTGATTAAAATATTCTGATTAAGTTGTTTGATATTTCTGCATGTTCTTGTGTTCATTGGAAAGGGCAGATATATCGATACTCGAAACCATGATCAGTAATGCAGTGATTTGCTGCTGTCAAGACTCTTAATGATATCTTTTTTTTTTTTTATCATTATTCAAAACAAAGGCATAGCTTGATGATGCTGTTAATGAGTGTTGGTTCATGGGAGTTGTCATCTTCACCTCCACAGCTGATGGAAAGGAATCCAATGGACTTGGGCAGAAATCATGTTCATGGATGAGATAATGAATTACATTTGAACAAGGCCACAGGAGCGAATCCCAATGAAAGACATTTGCGATACACACGGTTTCGAGGCCAGCAGATCTTTTATTATGCATCGCACACTTCTGCTCTTTTCATCTGCGTATGTGGGGTAACACAGTGCTGTTTTACATTGTTAAAATAAAAATAACCATTCTAACTTAATATGAGTGAGTTGCAGTAATCTAGATCGATATTAGAATATCATATTAATAAAAACTGGATGACTTGTGTTGCTAAATGACATGCAATTCATTTTAAAATATATTGTATAATGGAGAAAGATCTCTCTGATTATGCTATGTTAGCCACTTGACAAAAATGTCTCTGAGGCATGATAAAAACATGGTACTTGTGGTAAATCAAGAAAACAACTGATTCAAACAATAAGACTAACCGTGTTGAGCTATATAACAATTCGTTTTCTGTTGATAAATGTATCCAAACAGTTGCTCACCTGTTTAATAAAACACGTAATATATTAAAGTGTCTTTGGTGATTCCATGGTTTCTACAAAAGTAAAACTGGAAATAGAGGGAAACGCGGATATGATGTCATTGACAGGCGACGCGTGGACATGGTCCGAGGCCTGGTTAAAATTCCTTATTTCTCTGGATTTAAACACTGCTGGAAATGTTTGGGATACTGTAAGTACACAAGTCAACAAAATATATAACACTGTTCCAGTGATTTTTGGATATTTTAATCTAAAAATCTTACATATTGTGCCTTTAAGAAAATAAATATGGTTAGTTTTATGTTATGTCAACCTTTTCATTACACCATGTTGCAGACATTTCACTGATGTAAATGTAATGCCTACCTGGGACTGAGTGAGGTCTGTCACCTTTAGTTATTAGCCACAGTCTGCACTGGGGATGCACAAGTTTTTCTGCACTTCCACTGCTTAGAAAAAGCCCACCATCTGTCTCCAAATCTGTCAAATGCACAGGTGGTTTACAATGAGATAATGAAGTCTGTGTAGTCTGTAGGTGTAGTTTGTATGGTTATTAGAGTCACCTTTTATAGTGCAGGAAGTGCTTGTGTTAACTTGTTCACAACTCTGACATCCCAACAGTCCAGCAGATGACATTTGTTCAGGACTAACCAGTGGCCCTTTTGGACAGCGCTGTCCAGTGCCAAAAGAACAGCATCTCGATGACAACCAGATCCATAAGAAATAACACTCAGCTTCACCTGTTGACAATAATGACAGACTGCTACATAATTTAAAGGTATAGTTATATTCATTATAAAATAATAATCACCCCTTCTTGATTAATAGCATGTATGGCCATGGTAACCTAAAGATATATATTTTTCATGAGCTATTTTTCCACCGTCAACGGATCTAAGAACAGCAAGGAACGATTCCAGTTATTTTTCTTCTTGAGCTTGGTTCGGCAAGGCATGATTACAAACTTTTATCCCTCTCAGCCTCGCTTTCATTCAAAGGTGGTGCTGCCTTGAATAAGGTCTATCACACCGTCTGTAAACTCTTACAAGGCAACAACTGACGCATTTGTATTACATTCAAAAAAGCTCTGTTATCAGCCCCACAGTGGATAATGAAACCATACGGCACGGAATGGAACGGTTAAGCAATGAGAATGGTTTGGATCGACGGTAGAAATGGATAGGGAGAGAGAAAGGTCATGAACTGATAAGGAGAGGAGGGGAAATGTCACAAGTTGGATTGAGCAGCACAGGGCACATGTACTAACCACTAGGCCAAAGCTTTGACTTTTAAAATAAATCTTTTTTATTTCCACATGACTACGCCAGTGAGATTTGTTTCCAAGACATTCAGTGCCATGACCTTATTAGATTGACAATCCCCCTGGAGTAAGTATCTTGCTCAAGGAAACAATGGTTGCTCCTTGAAGGAATCGAACCAGCAACCTTTTGGCTATCAGCCATGAGCCTAAACCATTCAGGGGAATTTCTACTAACCAGTGTTACAGTATTTTTAGTAGTGCCTAGCTTATCAGGTATTTATATTTTATTTTATTTCACATAACTTAACCCTTTGTTGTCTGCTTGGCACTGAGCAACTTGTTTAATCAAATGGAGAGGTTAGATGCTTACTGGCACTTCATTTTTATCTGGTAAATGTACAACTACAGGACCTTCATTCTTGAACAAAAGGTTGGAGATCATTTCCACAGAGCCCATTGGAGGGTCTTCAACAAATGAATGCAGCATATGTCCTTGCGCACAGGCTGTAAGGTCCTCTTCCACTGCTGCTAGCCAATGAGGACACAGTGTCTTCCAGAGAATAGCCCGCGGCATTGTGGACAAATGAGAGTGAGACTGACAAGGGACTGGTCCAATCATTGTGGAGGAAGGAAACCGCACGTATTCCCGCCATAGCTTGGACAAATTTACCAGAGATGACACAAGACCCCTGAAGGGTGCAATCGTCTCTAATAGATAGACATCATCTCGAGAGTGTGTTTGAATCCAGCTTGACAGCTTGGGGATATACTGTGTGGATGGTGATAAAAAACACTCTGAAGATTTCCAATTGCTTAATCCTCTGAGGAAAGCAAATCGTTCTACTTCAGGGCAGCCCTCATTGTGCACAATAACGGCAACAGATACCAATAATCTGAATAAAGCAGAATCAGTCTGGAACAAGCGAGGTTTATACTGAGAAGAGACATGAGACACAATCCTGTAGGTAATCTCTGATATGACAGCTCTGGGCACCATCTCTCTGTGAAATCTCATGTCTGGGCTCTCCAGAGCTAAAGCTGACCGTAACGTGAGCAGGAATCCATGAAGAGTGAAAAGATAACATGGTGAAAGTCGGGCCACGTCCTGGAGTGGAGAGCGTTGTAAAGGGATAAGGTGAGCTCTGCTATCTGACAAAAATCAACCATCAGGGGTTTGTGCTGATCTATCTCTTGAGATAGCTCCTTGATTTCTGTCTCAAGTTCAAGAGAGACACTCTGACATGTAAACACGTGTGGAAGGAACTCAGGGTCCTGGAGAAGTGGTGCAGATGCATGCATGACATACTCCATCAAGGAAATCTGCGATCATAATAAAATTGAAGTTATGTGTTGTTAAGAATATTTCATAAAGCTTAGCTTTCCAAAAAAGATCTAAACTTGACCAGCCAACCTTGTTTTGAAAAGGTTTATGCTGAATCATTGTTTTCTTTGTCTGTATTTGGTGATGTTGTTTCCACAGTTCTGAACACTCAGTCTGCATCAGTTATTTCAAAATAAGGTCCCGAACTTCAGATGTGCTTGGAGAAAGATCAATCATTTGAACCTCCTCCAGGAAAGAAGTGTAAATTTCTAGCAGAAAATTTGGAATATAATTGATTAAAAGGCAACACCTTACAGCAGGGGTTTTCAAACTAGTTCATTGGAAACCCAAATAGGTGCTGGGGGTCTATGTAAATATGTGGGGGGAAAAACAAAACTAATTTTTTTTTTTTTTGTTAGGACTGTCAAAGTTAACATTTTCACTTAAGATATTAAAATACATGATTAACACATTTATGGATGAAAGGCATGAAAGGCAATATTCTCTGTAGAACAGATTTCTGGACTATATTAATTGTGAAAACACAACACAAATAATTCTGAATTCATCTAAATATGTTGCTTTTCAATAATTTAATTAATATAATATAATTAATATAATAAAGTTTTCACTTTATTTTGATGGTCCCATTAAAACATTCTCTTGACTATAAGTAACGTTGCACCTTACATGTCTACTAACTCTCATTAGAGTGTTAGTAGAGTATTAGTAGACTGGTAGGGTTAGGGTTAGAATAAGTTGACATGCAGTTGCAAAGTTTATTATAGTGTGTAGAATGTCTGTTGGGGGAGCATCACAATATAGAGTTAGCAGATATTAAGCATACTACTAATACTCTAATGAGAGTTAGTTGACATGTAGTTGCAAAGTTACTTATAGTCAACAGATTGTTCAAAAGGGACCATCAAAATAAAGTGTTACCAAATATAATTATAATATATAATTTTTTTATAGAAATTCTCTAAATATAGAGATAAATGAAAATGTACATAGATGCCTTTATTTTTTAGGAAGGGGGTCCTACAATCATCATATTTGGGGGTTCATGGTAGGACATTTTTTGGAAAATCTCTGCTTTAGAGACTTCTAAAAGGATCATACAATGAGTATCCTGTTTGAATCAACACAATACAACACATCCTTAATCACTCACCAAGTGCTCAAAGTCAGGATAAGCAGTTTTAACTGGATGGCTCTGACCAGGTGTAACAAACTACAGGATTTGTTGGTTTGATATTGCTCATTCAATATGCATCACCAAATACTCTTAGACCTACAGTGGATGAAAGCAAGGTGAGATTAAAATTCTTCACAGTGTAGATTTAAAAATGAAACTGAAGATCAAAACGAAGAAGACATCGCAGATGACTGATCTTTTTTTGCTCCGTGATTTAGTTTATCAAGTAACTCTGGATCATCAGCAGAAATAAGTCCATATTTATCCTCCTTATAACCTTTTTCTTCACCTCTTGTATATCGACCTGAAAAGAAATTTCACTATAACTGAAAGATATTTCTAAGCAGTAAGACATTTTTTTTTTTTTTAAAGACAGATTTTCATACTGACCAGGAGGAAACCATGTCTGAGGTTTCTCATCTTTATGATGATCTGCTAGAAGAGGGCAGCGCTGAGCCCAAGCAACTTTGTTCCCCCAGTGAAGAACACTTCAGACCAGATCAGAGGAATCTCCATGGATGCGATGCAGATCTAGTCCATGTATTCGATTTAAAGCATTTTTAAATGTCTTACTGATGGGAATGGCCAAGTAGTGTTCACAAGTTGTGACTGGGGCATCATTGAAAAGTGCTGCACTTGGGTATTCCTGTTTCATTTGAATTTCACCAGTCAGACAAAGTTTGTGCCACTTCTGGAGCAGCTCTTGTCGAACATCAGGCCCGAACGGACCCAAGTAAACAGCAGCTGCCAAAATCAGGGCGTCACCTGTAATGCATTGTTTAGCCAACTCTGGTTCCTGTAATACACCAAAATATTGAGTCAAACAATGTCTTGTCTAGTTTCATTTGATCAACATTTGAAATACCCATCGACAACTTTACCTACCTTTCCTTGTGATGTCCAATATTTAATGTGATGTTCAACCAGTTCGAGAGCTGCACACGACTCTCTCTCTTGAGCCTCTGCAGTACTAGGCTGGGCCTTCGTGTCTCGTCTGTTGAGCTCCAGTTGTCTCACCAATTCAACTAGTCTGTCCCGCTCTGACTCTCAGCCATGAGCTCATCTAAATTGCACTTTTTAGCCTTTTGAGGTGCCATGTGGCGCTGTACCCAAGTATACTTGTATACTGCTGTCACCCAGCGACAAGCCCGTCTCACATCTCGCACAGAGCTTGGCTGAAAGGCTGGTGCCTGTGTTATATGACCCAACTTTTGAATTGTCTCATCAGTAAATTTAGAGCAGTCGAAAGATTCCAGTTCCTGTTGGAGCACAAGAGGGAAATGATACAAATCTCTAAACAAGTATTGCTTCAAATGGTTCAGTAAGGGATTATTTATACTTGAAAGAAGCTGGATTGCACCAAAAGTTGTCTGCTACTGTCCCAGCCACATGGACGGTTGAATAACATGCATATTATGTCCACGACCATGACGACTCCATCAGGCGGCATCCTGTCTTTTCCAATGGTCCAATGTTCTGCTTAAAAATATCCATTTCTGCTGATATCGCTCAAATATATCAAGCAATTTATCTGTAGTTAAAGGCAAAAGAAAACAAGAAATGAACATTTCTTAACACCCTCTACTACAATTGTTGACCCCTATGTTGATCTCAAGAATATACCTAGCTTTTGTAAAAGCAGCAGCCAGTGTTCAACCTCTTTCTGAAACTCAGCAACATGTGGTGAGCACAGCATATCAGAAAAGGTCAGAACACTTTCTAAAAGCGTCTCTAAACCTAAATGGAAAAGTGAGGAAAAAAGATAAAAAAATTTATGTATGTAACTGTACGATCTGTATTAATAGTTGAGATTAGCTGTACATATGGGAGTCTATATAACTTACCAATAATGGTGAAGGTTCCACCATCACTAATGTGATGCTTTGGGGCATTTTGAGGTGAGACATAGAAAATGAAATAATTTTTCTCCTTTACATCACCTAGTGGAGGACTCTGCTGTTGCTGGACAGTAATAATGAACCTGGTATGATGGAATTCTGCCACTTCCCAGTGTCTCTGAAGTGCTCTGAATGTCTGTTCCATGTCTGCCTCAGCTTTGGCATCTAGATAGACCTGGAAGCAAATGCACAATCACAGCCTCCTATAACACCTGAGCAACAGCCCCTTTCACCAGATACTTTCTCACTCTCGCCAGCGACTCCACTCCTGTGCTTCTCACAGAAAATGGAAGAATTAGTGCATGCTGGAACCAGACTATCCCACTCTTTTGCTGCAAGCCCCCAGATACCAACCAAAAATCGTCAGGCACCTCAAACACCGAAGCCTGCGCGCCGAGCTCGCCCGCCCCCTCCTCCTGTGAGAGCTCTTCGGCCTCTTCGGCCAAAACGCCAGGGCCCACACCCTCCTCCATCTGCTCGAGGTGAACCAAAAACAACTGATACCAGCTCTCAGTGATGTGTTTTGGGTTCCTGTTATGATAACAGTAACTTTCTCAAATGTTTACAGAACAAGCGGGAACCCAGTGTGCCTGTATCTGTAACTTTCTCTATTTCTGTTCTATTACAAGATAGAAAGTCTAAGGCCTTCAATAGCCGTACAGCAAACCCAACTAATCTGGTGCCTATTACATGTCAAACTAAGATTGCTGTGGGGACAAAAAGTAAGACTGTTAAGTTAGCACTTTTAAACATTCGCTCACTTAAAAATAAATCACTTCTAGTCAACGACTTAATAACCACAAACAACCTTGACTTTATGTTTCTAAATGAAACCTGGCTAGAACACAGCTGCAGTGCAACAATCCTCAATGAAACAGCCCCTCCTAACTTTACTTTTATGAGTGTCTGCAGAGCTGTTAAGAGAGGTGGGGGTCTAGCTGCTCTTTTTAAAGATATCTATCAATGTAAGCAAATATCATTTGGGAATTACCCGTCTTTCGAATATCTGGGTACTGTGTTAAAAGGTGCTCCTCGCATTTTACTTATCATTATTTACAGGCCTCCAAAATACTCTCCAGCCTTTGCTGAGGACTTTACAGAACTGTTATCAACAATTACCTCAGAGTTTGACTGTTTTGCCATTGCTGGAGATTTTAACATTCACATAGATAATGCAGAAAACAATATGGCAAAAGAAATCAAAACTGTTTTAAAAACTTTTGATCTGACTCAGCATGTACATGGACCCACACACAATCATGGACACACTCTAGATTTACTTATCAGTAAGGGTCTAAACATTTCATCGATTTTTATTAAGGATGTAGCACTGTCTGATCATTTCTGTATTTTCTTTGATATATTGATCTCTCCTGCCACTGAAGCTAGATCTGTGTCTGTCAAGAAGAGATGCTTAAATGAGAACACTAGTGTACTATTTATGAAGGCCATATCCTTAACACCAAGCATATCTGCTGACTCTGTTGATTTTCTCCTTGATTCTTTTAACTCAAAAGTTAAAAATATAATTGATGATATTGCTCCTGTTAAAGTCAGGAAGAAGAGTGGCAGACAAAAAGCACCTTGGAGAAACTCAACAGCAGTGCAACATATGAAAAGACAATGCAGAAAAGCAGAGCGCATGTGGCGGAAGACAAAACTTGTAGTCCATTATAACATCTACAAAGACAGCCTGCATGCTTTCAATATGGAACTAGGCAAAGCTAGACAGACTTTCTTCTCAAATATTATAAACAGCAATTTAAACAACACACGCACTCTTTTTGCTACTGTAGAGAGACTGACAAACCCCCCAAGCCAGATTCCTAGTGAAATGCTCTCAAACAGCAAGTGCAGTGAGTTTGCTTCTTTCTTCTCTGAGAAAATCAATAATATCAGAAAGGTGATCAGCACATCCTTGAGTTGCACTGGGGTCAGACAGATCAGACCACCTGAGAAAGTAGTTACTATGTCTGACTTCAAAGAAATTGATGGCAAAATTTTGGAAGAAACCGTACAACACCTTAAAACATCAACATGCGCCCTTGACACACTTCCCACATCTTTCTTCAAAATTGTGCTAAACAGTTTAGAAGCAGATCTTCTAGAAGTGGTAAATGCCTCACTTCTCTCTGGGAGTTTTCCAAACTCCCTGAAAACTGCAGTTGTCAAGCCCCTCCTGAAAAAGAGCAATCTGGATAAGACCATATTAAGCAACTATAGACCGATCTCAAATCTTCCTTTCATAGGCAAGATCATTGAAAAAGTTGTCTTCAATCAGCTGAACAAATTCTTAAGCTCGAATGGATACTTTGACAATTTTCAATCTGGTTTCCGACCGCACCACAGCACAGAGACAGCGCTCATAAAGATAATAAACGATATTCGCTTAAATACTGATTCAGGCAAATTATCAGTGCTGGTACTACTCGACCTCAGTGCTGCATTTGACACTGTCGATCATAACATACTTCTTGACAGGCTGGAAAACTGGGTGGGGCTTTCTGGGATAGTCCTAAAATGGTTCAGGTCATACTTAGATGGGAGAGGTTATTATGTGAGTATAGGAGACCATAAGTCTGAGTGGACATCCATGACATGCGGAGTCCCTCAAGGCTCAATTCTTGCGCCACTCCTGTTCAACCTGTATATGCTCCCAATGAGCCAAATAATGAGAAATAACCAAATTGCTTACCACAGCTATGCAGACGACACACAGCTGTACTTAGCCCTATCGCCTAACGATTACAGCCCCATTGACTCCCTGTGCCGATGCATTGACGAAGTCAACAGTTGGATGTGTCAAAACTTTCTTCAATTAAACAAAGACAAAACTGAAGTTATTGCGTTTGGAAACAAAGATGAAGTTCTCAAAGTGAACGCATACCTTCTCTCTAGGGGTCAAACAACTAAACATCAAGTCAGGAATCTTGGTGTGACACTAGAGTCAGACCTTAGTTTCAGTAGTCATGTCAAAGCAATAACTAAATCAGCATACTATCATCTGAAAAATATTGCAAGAATTAGATGCTTTGTTTCCAGACAAGACTTAGAGAAACTTGTGCATGCTTTCATCACCAGCAGGGTGGATTATTGTAATGGACTCCTCACTGGCCTTCCCAAAAAGACCATAAGACAGTTGCAGCTCATACAGAACGCTGCCGCCAGGATTCTGAGCAGAACCAGAAAATATGAACATATCACACCAGTCCTCAGGTCTTTACACTGGCTCCCAGTTAGATTTAGGATTGATTTTAAAGTATTATTACTGGTATATAAATCATTCAATGGCCTAGGACCTCAATACATTGCAGATATGCTCACTGAATATAAACCCAACAGATCACTCAGATCATTAGGATCATATCAGCTAGAAATACCAAGGGTTCATTCTAAACATGGTGAGTCTGCTTTTAGCTATTATGCCAGCCACAGCTGGAACCAGCTTCCAGAAGAGATCAGATGTGCTCCTACAGTGGTCACATTCAAATCCAGACTCAAAACACTTCTGTTTAGCTGTGCATTTACTGAATGAGCACTGTGCCGCTGTTCGTCCGACTGTTTGTACTGTACTGTATTTTACTCTATTTTTCTAAACTGTTTTAATTATTCTTATTTCTTTTAATTATTTTAATTTCTCCTATGTCAGCAGGGCATTTAGCCCGAAACTGTAAATGCCCACTCAGAAGGTGATAATGTGAAAGTGATTAATGTGGGTTTGAAAGTAGAACAGTATTTAAATGACGATATTAAAGTTTTCGTCTGAGAAAGAATGTGAACGCAGTGCTAAAGTGCTAAAGAAAGTGAAAAGAACGTGTGAGTAAATGAGGGAGAAAAGAAAGTTAAAGGAAAGTTGATAGATGGAAGTCGTAAGAAGATTGAAGGTTAAAAGAAGGTTGAAAGATTTAAGTCTTAAGGGAATCCTTTGAAAGAAAGATCCATAATAAATATTCTTTTTTATTTTTTAAAAGTACTGTATTTTATTTTATTTTTCTAAACTGTTTTAATTATTCTTATTTCTTTTCATTATTTTAATTTCTTCTATGTAAAGCACTTTGAATTGCCATTGTGTATGAAATGTGCTATATAAATAAACTTGCCTTGCCTTGCCTTGCCTTCACATTACATGTTTACCAGTGTAAACAAATGTTACTGAACCTTGTTGATTTTACTTTGATCCCTCTGTAGCTCTTTGGACATGAGATCAGCCACCGTTACTTTCCATTCCCATATTGATTGGTTGGTTCTTAATATATATAATGAAGATGTTTCTCCAGTGCTTTTGCTTCAGTCTGGTTGAACCCCTGAAAAATCTGTATGGTTTTCTGTAGCAAAGGATCATGGGAGGGTATAACTTTTGCAAATGCCTCTGCCTGTTGTAGCCATTCACTAACCTTGTCTTGGGTTTTAGCAACCACAAACTGCAAAGATGTAAATGCAGGAGAATTTATACAAATGCAGGATCAAATGAACTGTTTGGTGTTAATAACTACATACTTTCCTGAACTTTAGTAGCTTCCACTCTTGGATTTTTGAGGACGACATGCCCATTAGCTCCCAGAGCCCTGTCCTTGCTTCAATATTCTGCTGTGGTACAGTCATAAAAGTGAGATCCAGTAGGTGACCTGAAAGAATAAATGAAACCCCTGAGATGAAACCATTGCATTAAAACTACTGGAAGAGAGGTGTTTAAGATCCTGAGCGCATTATCTTACCTCTCAGAATTTCGCTGGCTCTGCTCTGATCATTCAACTGCTCAGCAATCATACAGAATTCACTGCACAATGGTTTCAGCTGGACAAGCATTTCTTTGCCATTCTGTTCAGGGTCGAGATATAGTCCAGAGGTGGCTCTGGAAACCAGGTTGTCTAATTTGTTCACTAATGATGAAACATTACTGTCCAGTGTATCATGCAGACGGAAGCTGCTGGGTAACTGTCTGCAGCTTTTTTCAGGAGTGGAACAAACTGATTCCACAAGTCAACTACCTGCAGAAATAGTTGGTTGTTAGATTTTGCAACTCAGTTAAATAAATGACGTATTTTCACATGTACATGCTTCAATGAGAGAACGTTGTTTGAAGCTATATGAATATAATTCCTTCTCACAGTTTCTTGTAGAGAGTGGAGGTCTTCCAGCCTCTGCTGCATATCTCCTGACATTCTCTCACTGCGCTTTACTTGCATAAATATAATCATGTTGAATGATTACTCCACAGTTTACACTGATTGACCAGTATGACACAGCAGTATGTCAATAAGTTATTTTTGACATATTTTTAATGTAAGTTAATACCATGTTTGAAAAAACTGTGAACTTGTGAAAAGTATTTGGCTCAAGACTCCATGACTTCCACAGCTCTTTTCAGCTGAGAAGTGAAATTCTCAGAGCGTATCGGCAAATCTTCCCACAGTAGATTTAGCACATCCTCGTCAATGGTGATTAACATGGAACCTTAACACAAAAAAGGACAAGGAATTAACATATATGTGCCTGATACCCATTCATAATCGCTTTGTTTGTTAAACTTCACAAGACTAACACTTCTGTATAGAAAAATCCCATTCATTTTCTTCATTGAGAAATAGACTTTGAGCAATAACATATAAACCACTTGAGACAAACAATGAGCTCTGAGGATGTTAAGAAATGGTATATGCTTCTATACCAAGCATCCCAACCATGATATTATTTTTAATCAATGATTTATAGTCAGTACTTTTATTAGTAGGCTATTATTGTGTCATTCACAATGCTTTGTGGAATGAGTCGCTAATTCTAAGTCTTAAAAATAATCTTCAAACACTTTGTTGCTACAGATAAACTTTTGTGATTGTGGTGAAATTATGTTTTTAAGATAGTTTTATAGACTTTCCACTACCTTTTTTTATTTTTACTGAGCACTCACAATGAATCCTGGGATTGCCTAATGTAATGGCTCTAACTACATCATTCATCTAAATGTTTTATCATTACTTAACAAAAAATTATGCACAAAGATCAAACATTTCATTGTATTATTGTAGATGTTTTGCAAATGACTGATTTTTAAAAGCATAAAATTGACAAGCCTATGATGCAGAAGGCATCTCAATTTGGTAAAAAGAGAAAAAAAGAAAACACACAATTGGACACACCGATATCCTTTTGGATGTTGGAGAACTCGACAGTGAACAACTTATTTGATGTAGTAAAGAATCTGAGTCATGCTGTGAACTTTGTCCATCCAAAAATGAAGTTTCTTGATTAGCTCCTCATATTTCAGAGGGGAACATCCACGCAAGGTCTCTAGAGAGGCTGAACCCCACTGACTGAAATGAACACCTATCAACCAAGAGTGGCTCTCACACAGCTGGTGCACCTCTGTAATGGTGTCCTACACAAGAAAATCATGGCATCAGAACTGCAATGTTTGTTTTGTGGAGTAGTAAAGCTTCTGAACATATTTGTCCTCTTCTAGGCATGGTATTTATTTGAATTTAAAGCTTACACAATGTCAAGATGGAAAAGTCAGAATACCTGTGCAATCTTTTCCTGCTCATTCTGAATCTCTTGTGCTCCGACGTGAGCTTTTAAGTTCCACTCCAGCAGTCTCTGTGGCAGAGGCTGATAATGGCCTTGCACTCTTTGTGCCTGAACTCTGAGAGAGTTCATTTTGACTGGCACTACAGTTTAAGGGTGACATATCACGCTTCATTTGGGAGGCCTGTTACTTCACAACCTTTGGCTTTAGATTCTGAAAAGAGAATGCTAAATATGATAATGTTATGCTATATTCGTCATACATGCTGATTGTTAAAGAAGAATGTTATTCTTATTTTTATTTAATGGTACATGCTCTGCTGAGTACCTGAAATGAGGTCTTCAACACAACTGTTGGGAAAACAGCCTTTAGAGTCACATGACAAACTGCAGGAGTCATATACCTGTGTGTCACATCACCAGTTTAGCATACCCTTTTGAAAAAGAAGTGTGCTTAATTGTATTGAATATGCCCTTGTAGTGTACTTCAAATTATAAAAAAAAATGTTTTAACTGTACTTGCAGATAATATATTAATAAAATAAAAGGCCACTTAAAGGATTAGTTCACCCAAAAATGAAAATTCTGTCATCAATTTCTCACCCTAATGTCGTTCCAAAACCCGTAAGACCTTCGATCATCTTCTCGTCTCTTCATAATATTAAGGCTGAACCACTGTAGTCACATGGACTATTTTAACGATGTCTTTACTACCTTTCTGGGTTTAATACAAAATATTTTAATTTGTGTTCCGAAAATGAACAAAGGTCTAATGGGTTTGGAACGACATGAGGGTGAGTAATTAATGACATAATTTCATTTTTGGCTGAACTAACTATTTAAGTGTACTTAAAGAGAGTGAACTTTCAAGACGTTTCTTAACACACTTGTAATAATAATTACACTTGTAATAATGTCAAATTAAGTTTTACTTTAAAGTGAAATCATTGTTTTAATCTTTTTGTCAAGTACACATAATTTTATTAACAGTAAAGTCCTTGATTATTATTTTAATAGTGTGTTTTTCAAAATGTAATGTTAATATGTGCTAAATTGCAAACTCATCATCACAAATGTGTAATTACAAATGTATTTAAATAGGCCCACATGACAAATGAGTTTCAATAGAAACTTTTAGGGCTTAAAATATTGCTGTGGACAATGGGGGCCCTTTACGTCAAAAAAGTTGAGATCCACTGCCTTAAATGCTTGTCAGTATATTCGGTAATACACTTTAACCATATTTTATAGAGGTAATTATGAACTAATATATAAAGATGTACAGTGCTTATGTCCTATTTAAGTGGGTCAAAAAACCCTCTAAATTCAGCTAATTGCATTTGATATAAGTTTAAACAACAATACATTTTCATTGAATTGCAATTAACATTTGTCAATTAGCTGTTCGAAAACATTACATTCAGTTGTTCTTTTAATATTCTTTTAAAGTATATCATATTAAACTATTCTTTTTTACATGGGTAAACTTGTCAATACTTACATCAATGTGGTGAAAATAGTCCTTATTTGTAGCAGTAGACTAAAACTAATAAAAAGGATTAACACTGCTAGCACAAAGATTACAGATAAATTAATAAGAAATAAGTAAGTGTAAAATATGAGTTCTTTCCGCATTATAGCATTTTTCTTTGACCAGCTGGTGACATCTCCCCTGCAGGACCGAGTCTGCTACTGATAACACCGCTCCAAGCAAAACCTCTTGAAACTAGTGCAATGGAGGAGAAACAGTAAGCTGATCATCTGCTCCAAATATAATATCTGCCTGAAAGACACCACCCTGTTGCTCCCGTTCTCTATGAAAGGTTTAAAAGAGAGAACATTTGTAAAGGAGAAAATTAATTCCTACATTACATTAAAAAACAGACTACATTTATTTCTCAAATCAAATTCAGGGGGGGACCTGGAGATATGTAATAAGGCATCCCTGAACTGGGGTATTGTTATCAGCAGCTGAGACAGAAGGAAGTCAATCCTACGTTCGACAGTAACCTTGTGTACATTTCTGTGCCATCTGAAAAAGTTGTCAAGTATACAGTTAGATAACTGCTTTTATAAAGGTCTGTATAATCAGACATTCCGAAGTTAATATAACATTAAAGGGTTGTTCACCCAAAAATGTTACTTCTGTCATTAATTACTCACCCTCAAGTCATTCCAAACCCGTAAGACTTTCGTCCCATAAGACTTTTCGTGAAGATGAATGAAAGTCTTACAGGTTTGAAACGACATGAGGGCAAGTAATTAATGACAGAATTTTCATTTTAGGCTAAAGTTAAGTCACAAGGTCTTGCGCAGTAAAAAATCTCAGAGAACTGGGATGTCTCTCAAAGCTCCCCAAAGCACAGACTCTTGATACCACTCTGCCAGGGTCCACAGTTCAACGCAGAAGCCATCCTGCATGTATTATAGTTGTGGGGGAGAAGGTATGGTAATCTGCACCCGCTGCACTGTGTGAGACCACTCGCAAGTCACATGGTCTGATAAAAAAAGAACATATATATATTTATATCAAACTATAATATTCTACTGCAGAAAAAAATAATTTTAAATAAAAACATTTAAAATAAAATAATGACTGGCACCTGTAAGGACCATCTTCAGAAGCCTTCAAATAGTAAAATTCACGTTCCCCCAGATGCTTTTTCTTGGCTAATATCTCAACTACCTCAGTTCCAGTGATTTGTATTTGGGTTTGCACAATGTTTTCCTTTGGGACTGCAGGCTTCTCATGTTCAACACTTGGAAAAACAGACAAACTAATTGCAATCTTCAAAGCAAAACAGAAAATAAGTGAATCAATGGAATGATTCAGCAATAATCAACTTACCTGAATTGTCCGAAATGAGTGCTGAATTTCTTTGACAGGAGTCTTTGTTCCACACAGTCTCTCTGACTGCCATCTGTGATACCAGCTGAGGTAGTTTAACAACAGAAGGATCATTTTGCGGTGGAGACGAGGTCCTAACACTGAGGGTGCGAAAAGGTGAGGGTTCTCGCTTAAATGCTGGTGTGGCAGAAAGAGATTCACGTGTTAGCAGTCGAGGCTGAGAGGCCGCCGGTTCAAAACTGCAGTCTGATGAGCAGTCAGACCTGTTTCCTCTCTTGCTTTGGGTGATCGCAGGTCCTGCAAAGCCATTTCCTTGAGGTTCTCTCTTCGGTAATGATATTACTGATTGCACATTGAGCTTGTGAGGAAGTCTTCTTCAAGCCCATCTTCTGAAAAAACAATCACTATTTCATGTTGTCCTCCTGGCAACATGAATCAAATAGCAGTATCTGTCCAAATAATGAGCACAGATCAGTTTACACTGACCACTTAATACTGCATTATTACAAATAAAATGTCCATGACTACAGTACAATTAGCCTAGTAACTTATTTAGGCCCACAGTAGCCTACTTTTTAGAGAAAATAGAAATTTGTCTCAAATAATTAAAATGGTGTAACGTTAGTTGTTGGAACTTGAATCCTTACGAAATTTAACCATGCATGTTTTACTACAAATAAAAAAAACCAAAAACATGGTTAATATAGTTAAACCATGGTAACCACAAAGTAACCATGGTTTTGCTACACTAACCATAGTTTAACCATGGTATTTGTAGTAAAACTGTGGTTATACAAATGGTAGCTAATCAATCCGCCAAAAAACATGGTTAGCCTACAGCACTTTTACTATAATAAACCATGGTTCATTGCAGTCCACAGGAGCACATTACATTAACGTAAAAGCATAGTACGGTATAAGTACACTACACTTGCTAATAGAAATATATACAGTATATATATATTTTTTTGTGTGTGTGTGTGTGTCATTTTCACAGTTTAAAGGCCTACTTTAATTTAAATACTAACGTTACCGAGGCAGTGTGTGTTGCTTGGATACAAAGAACGAGAAACAATCCCATAGTTTGTTGATCAAAAGTTTGTTGGTCAGACAAAAAGATAACTCCCTGTGGGAAATATACCTGGCTGCTTTTAGAGGGGTTTGGTGTTTGCTGAGAGACCGGTTTACCAGGTATCCATCAAACAAGCATCATATGACATTTTATATATATATATATATATAGTAGCCTGTTTAGTCTCTTCCACAAGGGATTTCTCTGTGAAGGCCTGTGGTGTTTGTTCCATTACGTTTATTGACCGGCATTTTGGATAGATTAATAGTTTAACAATGGACTGTCCTTTATAGGCTACTGTGGCTTAAGCTTTCCTACACTGAAAAAAATGTTATGTTGACTTTACTTAATTTTATTATGTCAAGGGGTTGCACGAAATACATTTATCTAAATCCAGATATATTTTTTAAGTTGAGTGTACTTATATTTTGTAAATTGGTTGTACTTATATTTAATAAGTAATTTCAGATTAATTATATTCATAATTTTAGCTAAACTATTTTGAGTTGAATTTACTAAATTTTTTCAAGAATCAGCCTATGAATCCCAACAATGGTGACAATTATAAAGCATGTTGCAGTGCATTCTGTGTGCCACCAATCAAAACTCATTCATGGCTCCCATCATGCATTGCTGCATGAATAAATAATGAGCTTATGATCAGAGGTGATCTGTTTGTCACCATTGCTGAGATTCATACGCTAATTCTTGATGTCTGTGTGTGCCAACATAAAAAGATAATGTTGAAGTTTTTTTTTATTGATTTGATCATTTGGATTTCATTGAAAAGGCTAAAAATATTATGCTGTACAAGGACAGCGCTGCTATAATTAATAAAGTAAACCTAACTCAGAAATGGGGCTCTATATGAATTCAATGATTCAGGTCAAAAGATTGTGAAATAATGATTATGTTAAATCACAACCAACACCATCAGATCACCTTTTCTATTTGTTCATCTGGCTGTTGTAACTCAGGTACAGCAGCCAAACAAAGTCTAAAGTTAACCGTTTAAGGGTAAAGAGCCCAACTAAAACACACACTGATCCCCATAATGGTGACTTAAAATTACGGTTTAACATTACGGTTCTGTCCTTCAGTGATTCTGCTGCAAAATGATGTCCAAAAGACATCTTTTCAACGTCTTTGTCACAAAAGTCGGACGTTGAAAAGACGTCCACTGAGGAGCCAGAATGAACGTTTTTATGACGTCTTTTTTTGACGTGTTCTGCACGTCCGATATAGACGTTCATCGAACCTTCGTACAAGGTTATAACTAGTTCAGATGTGGCCATTGTGGACATATTTCAACGTCATTTATGGTCTCATTTAGACATAATTACTTTGACTATTGCTGTCAGATGATCTTAGTGAGAATTAACAGAGGTTTAGATGTTGATATTTGTTTAATTTGAAGTGTCACCATTGTGGTGATTAGTGTTTGCTTTAGTTGGGCTCTTGGTCCCCGTTCCTTTTACTTCAACTTTTATTTGATTGCTTTAACTGTGTGTTTGGAAAACACAATTGTTGTGGCAGAGAAAGCCAATAATAAGTAAGATCAGCTGTTTTCAGCTTATTGATGATGAAATCATCACAAAAAAAGCATTTAATGTTGTCAGATGCTTTGGCGTTCATAACCACCAACCTTGTGGAACTGTAATATTGGTTTCAAAATCATTAAAATTATCACTTATTTGAAGGTGTATAAAAAGAATGTGCACATGATGTTTTGAACAAGTGTATCATGTAAACACACAGACATCAAGATTTTGCATATGATTCACAACAATGGTAACAATAATAAAAAAAAAAAGCTTCATGCTGCAATGCATGATGGGTAGCTTTCATAGTACAAAACTCATCCTTAATTCCCAAGCTTTTTTGTTTTGATTGTCACCATTGTTGTGAATCATATGCAAAATCTTGATGTCTGTGTGTTTACATGATACACTTGTTCAAATGCCAAAGCATCTGACAACATTAGATGCTTTTTTTGTGATGATTTCATCATCATCAACAAGCTGAAAACAGCTGATCTTACTTATTATTGGCTTTCTCTGCCACAACAATTGTGTTTTACAAACACACAGTTAAAGCAGTTAAATAAAAGTTAAAGTAAAATGAACGGGGACCAAGAGCCCAACTAAAGCAAACACTAATCACCACAATGGTGACACTTCAAATTAAACAAATATCAACATCTAAACCTCTGTTAATTCTCACTAAGATCATCTGACAGCAATAGTCAAAGTAATTATGTCTAAATGAGACCATAAATGATGTTGAAATATGTCCACAATGGCCACATCTGAACTAGTTATAACCTTGTACGAAGGTTCGATGAACGTCTAGATATCGGACGTGCAGAACACGTCAAAAAAAGACGTCATAAAAACGTTCATTCTGGCTCCTCAGTGGACGTCTTTTCAACGTCCGACTTTTGTGACAAAGACGTTGAAAAGACGTCTTTTGGACATCATTTTGCTTAGTGGGTCAGGAGTTCTTAATTCATCTTTGACGTCTGTCTGTTATTCAGATATTTTTGTTTAAACATTTTTAAATGGTTAACTTTAAAGGAATTGATTTGATTATTACTCAATTCTAATGTGTTAAATTTTATTAATAATATTGCTTGTAATCTGCACAATTTTATTGAGTAGATATAGCGTATTCATTTTACAGTGTATATGGATATTAAATTAAACTTATTTTTTTCTAATTACTTTTAATTTAATGAAATTAACTTGTTTTAAACAAGGGAAGTGAATTTGAAAATTAATAATAAAAAATAAGTAGGATTAAATGACACATTAAAATCAGTGAAATTAACCAGATAAAAACATTCAACATTTACAAGGGGTCAGAATAATTTTTTTCAGTGTATTAACGCCGATCTATCTTGCAGAAAATTAACCTCTCCAGAAACTTATGCAAACCACATTGTTTTATAAGTGCAGTTGTGTATCCAAATGGACTGGATCCTTAAAAGAAACATTTAAATAAAAAAAAAGAATGAATCTGAATTAAGTATCACATGCCATTCTTTATGTGTTATCTGTTATTAGAGACCAAGTGATGGGCTATGAACATACAAATCAGTGGCATACAGTGGTGCTCTGAAATGAGGAGGGAAAGTCCTCCGTTTTTTTAATAAATCAAATGTAAATTCATGTCCCAGTTAAACTTAATATAGTCAGATTTTCCTGGTTAAATAAGCATTACTTTACATCAAAAAAGAAAAAAAAAGAAACAAAATACAATTCTATTTTTTGTATTGTTCAATTTATTAAAACCAAGTAGGTTAAATCTCATAAAACATGGTCACTCACAGATACGAAGATGCATCTTTAATTTCCCCAAGCTGTTTACCAGTCATCATGTTTTCAGGTCATTTCAAGTTTGATTTGGGGTAATATCTAAGTGGCTGAGTTGTTTACTTTTTTTAATTAGTCTTTCCATAATGCCATCACTTTGTTCATTCAGAGTGACACACAGGATTTATCATAAAACCCAATCATATCCAATCATAGCACAATGGAGGCATTGCCTCCTCTCACGTGACTTGTATTCATTCTCAATTACCCCCCATTAAACCCTCCGCACGCTTCAGGGGGACTGTTTAAACTCAATGGGTTCAGGGGAGGCTCAAGAGACGAGGCGTCCCGCTGTAACTTTACCTACTAGTGTTGCTGTTGGACAGTGTTTCTTTCGAAAAACGAGTGACTTGTACACTTTTTTTATGTAATAGAATATTTGCTTTGTTTTATTTTTAGATAATGGATTGGATTTATACAATGGCACTGCCTCCACTGTAAGATGCAATGATAAAAATGTATTTCACACATTCATCATCATGTAGATTTTTTTTTAATACCCAATAACTGTATTAATGTTTGAACACACTAAACAAAATTCCAAGTAACAGTATATAAAATAAAAAAAAGACAGTAGATTTGTCAGAATTCAGTCATTTTCTTATGTGTGTCTGCTTTCTTTTGCTCTCTCTGGATGGACTGTTCCTGAGCCTTAAGCTGCTCCAGCAACTTGCGGGAAGCAGCGAGCTTCTCCTCCATTCGACTGACCAATTTAGCATCCCTGAGAACAGAGAGAAAGGAAAGACTTAAAGAAAACTGAGAAAGAGACAAAAAATAACAGTGTTGGGGACTAAAACTGAAAGGAGCAATACAGCTAACTTCACTTTTTCAGTAGTGTGACAATGGGTAATTAACAGCAGTTTTCGCGATTTTTGGAAAACTATTATATGAGCAGCTTTATGACAGAGAAAACAAAGGTAATCAAACATACTCTCCAAAAAATTGGTCCAAATTCACAGCACTCATAAAACAGTAGACAAAAAGTACCTGGATGAACTTCTACTTCCGGCAAGATTTTGAGCGTGCAAACGATGAACACTTTTAAATATCCCATGAGGCCACAGGAGAGGATTTGTGATTGACAGTGAAGCGACGCAACTGACGCTGGTAGGTCACATGATAATATGGCGAATGTAATGCATCTGGATTACATCCATACTACACATATTCATACTATATAGAACGTACTGTTTTAGTGGTTGTGGAGTAATTACTTATCCAAAATAAATACCTACTCAAGAGAGTATGCGATCTAAGAGAGTTATCCAATCAATTAGTTCCCCTGTTGTGAAAATCAAGCTTTTAATGTTGTTTATATGTCTATGGGGTGTTTTTAATATGCTTTAAGACAAACCATTTGCAAATTCATAAGTCAGCAACATTGCTGAGTATTTTCTCCTTAAAACTGCAGTGAACCAAAGACAGTCTCAAAAACGAGGTTTGAATTCGCTGGTTTTTCCTGACGTCACAAACTACCTTGTAACCAATCACGTCAACGAGGGGATCTCTGAGCTGAGTGAGTGAGTGGAGGCGGGGCTAATTTGCATATTCATAGAACCGCTTATACTAAATGAGGCAAGGGTGTAGAGTTACATTCAGATCAAAGATGAGTTTTAAGGGATACAATTATTGACTACAGGGGGACTTTAAATGAAAGAAATGAGTCGTCAAACAGTCATAAAACAGATTCATCTGGAAAACTCATTGAAATGGTCTATATTAAAAAATGTGTCATCAGAAAGTCTGATTCAGCCAATCGGTTTGTTCAGACAGCTCATTTAAATAATTAAAATTCAGTTTAATGCTGCTGTTAATTACTATTTTCAACTCAATTATATAAATATGGTGATTTGGAATTATTTAAATCAAACTAAATGATTTGTTCAATTGAAATGAGCAAAATAATTTGTATGTCCATAAGTCTCCAAACAGCTTCAAATTTCAAAAGAGCAGACGGTAGTTGAACTGCTTCTGCAACGCTGATAAGGGTACTATTGAGAAAGAGGGGGTGATGAAAGGGAAGGAAAATGAGGAAAGCATACCTTCCATTTCGTTTTCTAAGAGACTTAGTGAGTTGCTGGATCTCCCTCTCCACTTGAGTGACTTTCTCGGTGGCCTGGAACAGACGAACATTCAGTGAACGTTTGACGCTCTTTCCGCCCCTGTAGGCCTCTGCACCAGTGACGGATGAGCTTGATGAATGAGATGCAGGCTGAGATCCATCACCAAGCTTAGAGTTCAGGAAATCAAAAACATTGTGGCGTGTTGATGTGGAGGCCTTCCTCTTCCTCTGTTTAGCCTTCGGTTTACGTGAGGCCGGGTTATCCTTGGCGATAGCGGCTGCAGTCTTTCTCTGAGTGAGCTCGGCACATATGTCCAATGAGCGGCCTTTGGGAAGAACTTGTGCCTGAACTGGCTCTACACGACCAGAGAGGGTTTTCCCCAAACCTATGAATACACAGAGACACTAGCTAGAAACGCATGCACAATACAGAAACGTGTTCTGATGGTTTAGACTGACGTCTGTTATGGTCACCTACCTTTACCAAGCTCGTAACCCATTTTCAGCATAAGCTTGGAGCCAATGCCACGTGTGTGAGCCTCCCAACCGCAAAACTCTGCACTGTTTACCTGGGCCATATCCTCCTCTATTGATACTGTAATGAGATACAAAGTCAACTTGATTTCAACAATACCCTGTAAATGTATTGAATAGCTCCAAATCTATGCATCTGTATTTGTGTATGGGCAGTGAACCTGCTCATCTGCTCTAATAACGGCTAAACTGCAGGTAGACATGTTAATGTGGGGTTAATTCATTTGACTCTTGAATTGAGCTGACATTTTAAAAATGATTCAACAAAAGGTCCATGTTGCTTTACTGGAAACAGTTAACATGCACGCTGACATTGTTAATTGTAATCTGATCGTAGAAGGGTAAATCTCACAGTAATAAATCCAATTAACACTTTAAAGGGAACATAACAATTTGAAATTATAATTCTCATAAAGAAATGCTTATTTTAGTAACATGTGCAAATGACTTGAGCGCTTGAAAACAAGTCCTCTAGATCAGTGTTTCCAAACCGTGTTCCCTTATCTGACCCAGATATTTCTGGTCTTGGAGTCTTTACTGATGAGCTGATGCTGATATTCAACTATAAGGTGTGATTAGGAATGGTTTGAAAATGTTCAGTGTTGTTGTGCCGCCAGGAACAGGGTTGGGAAACACTGATCAAGATAATGCGCACGCGTCGAATGTGTGTTTCTGCGCTCACGGGCAAAGAAGTATACTTTGAGAGCTTTGAACGGAGCAGAATGTGGAAAATTAAGTATTGGAGTGTTGGACCTAAACTTTGAATGTTTAAATATAGTTTAAGTGGAGCAAATTGTAACACACAATTATTTTACATTATTCTATTTATTTTGTACTTTTCTAACACAACTGCATGACCTTATTCTACATCTCTTAATCCTACCTCATACGTAAACTTAAAGCGACACTATGTAACTTTTCAACCTTCATAATATATTTCCAAGATCCTTGTGATGGTACATCGACTTACAATAGGTTGAATGACACGTCTGCCATAGCCTGACAGGGTCTGTATCGCTTTTACTGGCACTATGTAACTTCGGTGTTCGGGTAGTAACAAGAGCACAAAAAGAACTACAAAATTCGACTGCTTTACGGCATACGTCACTTCCCCCACCACTTCGTCAAATTTGGACGTGAGAGGCCAACCAGCGTTTGTTTTCGGCTTTCGTGCGCATGTTTTTGTCATGGGGGTTGTTTACACCTGGCGACTTCATGCATTTTCTCAGATCGGATAGCTATCCGATCGTGAAAAGTCCAGGTTTAAATGCCCTCCGAAACGCATTTGAGACGGATTTGAATCCGATCCCTCAAACCACTTCAGGAGGAGATCTGGGACGCATTCCAGACGAAACTGGACAAGTGTAAATGCATATGGTTTTTGAAACCACATATGTAAATTGTACTCCTCCCAAAAATGCTAAAAAAATAAATAAAAAAAACGTGTGAGAGCGTTGTACAGGCTATTATGTTACAGATATGACGACGCGCTGGAACACGCATCACCGCAGATGAGCAACTGCATCAATCCAACGTGCAAACTATCGCAAATCAAAGTGAAAGTAAGTCGCAGACGCTTAACACACAATCTTCATCATTAAAAGTAAAGAAACGAAATGATCTTACCAGGGCTGTTACTGCTCTCTCTTATTGCGGTCTTTGATTTTGAAATTTTAGCTGATGATCTATAAAATGCAGCTCATATCTGTTGCTTTCGGTGACGTGCACTCCATTAAATCTGCATAAAGCGCAAGAATTGAAGATCGAATTTAAATCCGTTTCGCAAAAATACATTTATGTGACCAGGTGTAAATGGAATCGTTTTGATAAATCAGATAGCTATGCCTCACGAATTAGTTTGCCAGCTGAACTCAGGTGTTGTGAGGTGTATTTATCACGTAGTCCTGAGGGATATCAGACGACGCTGTTGATTGATTCCTGCGATTATCATGAGAACAGCTTTCAATATCTCACATAATTATCATAAATAAGCCTAACGTAGAGGTTGTAAATAGTGTAAACGAGCACAATTTGCTAACTATTATGATAAATTGCAATCATCATGTCTAATGACATCATAACGGCCAATGTTATGAAATAATGCGACGTACATTTAACTTAATTGATGTTATCTGGCATTTTGTAATGTTTACATTCCAATAAAAACAACACAAATTAAATTATACAGTAGGCCTAGACTATAGACTATTTACTTGTGATTTAGCTGCAATCATGTAAAAATGTTATAATATAATTTACGACAGTGCAAGTATTCCACACCGACTCTAGGGGTCGCTGTTTGACAAAAACACAATTTCTACTTAGTGTGGCTTTAAGTCCCCCTGAGGTTAAATAAAAAAAGTTTTTATTGTTGTTTATATGTCTATGTGGTGTTTTTAATATGCTATAAGACAAACCATGTGCAAATTCATTCATTCATGTCGACACCATTGCTGAGTATTTACTTCTTAAAACTGCAGTGAACCAAAGACAGTCTCAAAAACGCGGTTTGAAATCGCTGGTGTTTCTGACGTCACAAACTACCTTGTAAACAATCACGTCAATGTGTGATCGTCAACGAGTGGACCTCTGAGGTGGTGTGAGTGAGTGGAGGCGGGGCTAATTTGCATATTCATAGAACCACATACTAAATGGAACAAGGTAGTAGAGTTACATTCAAGCTATTTTAAGGCATGAAAAAATAACTCAAAGAAAAAACGTTTAAATATGTAATTTTGGTGATCAAAGATGAGTTTTAATGGATACAATTATTGATTATAGGGGGACTTTAACAACCTTTCAAGCAGAAATTAAGTGTTTATTGAGGGAAAAGTCATAGCTAATAGTTAGGTAATAGTGAGAATTGGACCCTAAAGTGTGACCATTTTTTCCTATTGTACCAAACTCATATCGAACTGCGAACTGTCGCCTTTTTTCACCTTTGTTGCCACTGGCTTTTGGCTTGCTTAGTTGGGGACATTAAATTTAACATTTCATTTCATATTCAACAATAATATTGATCTGCCTACATTGACACCATTATCTGAGAACTGAACTGAGCTGGACATTGACATCACGGTTTTCTCCAGAGCGGCTAATATATATATATATAAATGAACTAAATTAATTACTTTTTTACTTTTTTGTTGTTGTTTTTAAGCAAAACAGAATATATTTTGTTTTTGAAGAGAAATAAGAAAACCTGGACAGTTCTTTCAAGAGATTCACACAGACATATTTTCCTCAGACTGTGTGCATTACAGTATATAAATGTACATCCCAGGGAATGGTGTAATTACGCTTTAGCACCTTTAGCATAGCCGGCATCACACTGGTCAGTATCATCCTCAGAGTCCGATGAGGAAGAAGAGGAATAATCATCCTGACGAAGAGGAGGAATGATCCCATCAGCCTCCAGCACAGCCTCTTTTAACAGCAGCGAGTTAAATTTCACTGTGTAAAAACCACCTTCAATCCCTGGAAACAGAGAAACACAATGTCTCATGCACGCTTGTAATGTCTTGCACTGTTTTACCAGATCGAGCGAATGTACTGTTGTGTTTTTGTACAGTCTATATTTGAAGCTGCAATTTTCCATTAAATTTCCCCTTGGGGATCAATAAAGCTTCACTCTCTGTCGTGTAAATTGTGGGGAAGGTAACAAAAAAATTATATCATGACATGTAGCAATATCTGTTCTTCCTTTTATTTTTTTTGTTGGTGGTCAAATAACTCGGTTTTGTACCTGATATTCTGGCTGGATACCAGATGCCATCTTCATGCTTGGCCAAACACGCAGAGCCCAGCTCCATGTTACTGATGTCAGCCTCCAGGAAGTCTCTGAGCTCTGATACACACACCACCTCACCATGAGAGAACCTGATAAACACACTCTGGTCGTGACGGTGTCAAGATCAATACATTTCTTAAAATATCAGATAACTTTTTATGAAAAGACAACTAGATTAGTGTTAAAATGTTATGTAACTCCCCCCAAAAATGTCATTTTTTTAACCCAAGTAAATATTTTATGTATCATATTGAAAAGTTTCATTTTTTTATTTAGGTAATTATTAAATGCATGCTATTCATATATAAAACATATTTTTTACCTTGGAAATACATATTTTTATTTTATTTAGGTAATTATTAAATGCATAATATAACCTTCAAAATAAATTTTTAAATTAGAATTATGAAAACATACGTTTTAGGTCATTATTAAATATATTATTTATTTATTTTATTTATTTTTTTACCTTGAATATATATATATATATATATATATATATATATATATATATATATACACATACATACATACACACACACACACACACATATATATATATATATATATATATATATATATATATATATAATTATTATTTATATATATATATATATATATATATATATATAAATGTATTAACATTTATATTCGGTTAATATGGTATTTAATATGATATTTTACTTTGAAAATATAATTAAAAAGTTTTATGAAAATAATTATCAAGATGTGTGAACTCACATGTATTAAATGTGTAAGGAAAACACTTAACGTTTTGTTTTTAAAATGTGGACATGTTTATATCTGGCAGTAAAAAAAAAACTAAACTGACTCCACACATTATATACCAAGCTTACATTAAACATGAAAAAAAAAAAGTGTGTGTGTGTGTGGGGGCATAAAATGCAGCACCTGCAGTTGTCCATGAAACGGCACTTTCCTTCAAGGTAGAAGCCGCAGGGTTTCATAGATTTGTGTGTGGGATGAAGGTAAAGCACCCGGACTCGAGCCTCTTCTTCTTCTTCTTCTGGCTCTTCATGGCAAACCACCATGGCGTTATGGTACTCTAGGGTTCCCCATGAGGTACGGTAAGGCGCACATACCTTAGTTCCACTTATATCCTCCACTTCAGGTTCAGGTTCAGGTTCAGTGTTTTGTTTTACCTCAGCAGAGTTCTTTGACAGTTCCGCATTGAAAGCTGCAAACTCATCATCAAAAAACGTCTCCTTAGTAAGCGATGTGGGATTTTGGTTTGTCGAGTGCTCCTCCAAAGAGGCCAGCAGTTGGCTTTTTCTGACAGACAGCAGGCTGGATTCTGTGAGCTCAATGAGCTGCTGCAGGTCCTCCTTCAGCTTCAGCAGGTCAGCCTGCTCCGCTGAGCCCAAGCCAGCAGATAAAGCCACCTCCACCTGCTGAAGCTGAGCGCTGTAGGTCTTGATGGCTTCTTCTAGACTGCTTTCGTCCATGGTGAGGATCAGGCTCTTACATGACAGGAGCTCACTGTGGCAACACTGCAGGAATAGAGCAGGCAAAGAAAGGGATCGTGCAAACGTCACGTTATGAAAAACAGTATACTTTTTGCAGATTTCAAAATCAGCTCCTTATTAAGAAATGATCTGGTGTTCATGTGTTGTATATATGGGATATCTCATGGGAAAATAATATAATGATGCCGGTTAGCTTTAAAGCTACGTTAGACAGCCCAATAGTTAGCACTCTCTAGCTAGTTTCCTTTCTGTCGTAATTCAAATACATTACTTTACATTTGTACCTGTTACAATGGATTAAAAATCACAGACTTACATTTTAACTCTTCCGTTGATCGTGTTCATGGCATTGTTTTGTTTCTGTTTGGACAGAGACGGTGAACATTTCTTCCACCGGGAGTCACTCAACTTTGACCTCAGATACGTCATCAGTCAGCGCTTACCTACATCCTATTGCAAACCAGCTTTGTTTTTGTTTATCCGATTTATATATATTGCAATTCTGACTGTACATTGACTATGTTTGTTTGAAGTGCAATAAAAAAATAATAATAATAATAATATTGCAAACCAGCTTATTTACGTTTTTTTAAAAAAAATTGTTTTAAATTAAGGACTAAATATTATACATAAACAAACTAAAACTAAGCTGCGGTGTTTTTTAAATGTTTATGTATTCTTTTTTTCTTTCTTTCTGGTGGCTTATGTTGTTAAAGATATGACTGTGTAATGCCTCTTGTTCTTGTTGCACTGAATAAAAACAAATCAGTGCATTTACATTCCATTCAGTATTTTGTATTGAATTGCTCTATAAACGTACATTACTTACTGTGAAAAAGTTCTTATGAAAAAAAATTACTCATTCCCAGACACTCCTTTTATTATTTTGAGTGTATAATATTTAAAGTGATTAAAACGCATGCGCACACTCACATGAAAATCAGGATGGTCAGGAAGACATTTTATTTGGCCTTAATTCATACAGTTTGTATGTATCCATGTATTTATTGTATACATTTATTGCTTGAATAAAAACTTCTTTTTTTATGAAAACTAAAATAAAACTGTATATCCAATCAATTTTAACTTCAATTTTTTTTATGTTTTTTCTTTTTTTTTTAACTGTACATTATTAATATTGATATTATCTTAGCATTGTACTTTGCATTATATTTTCCTGGCAAAAAATAAAATAAAATAAAAAATAGCAATGAATCATTCATCCCAACTATACATTTTCCCTATGTGCTTTGTTTATATAACACATTCAGGAAAATATATTTTCTCGGGAGAATATATTTGAATCATTAAGATCAAAACAATAATGCTACTTTATGGTACAGGGAAGATCAAATTGTCAGATGACTGAAATTACTCAAACTATTTTTCATTTAAAAATGAATTAACATTTATTAAAAGAACTTAAAACCCATATATTTATTTTTAATATCTAACTTAGAGAATTTAATGAAAAAATGCATACATATGTCAGTTTCATTTATTTTTTAAAACAGTTAATTTTTTTTTTTTTTTTTTTACATTCTCCTGCATAAATCTCTTCATGCATGATATATGTAAAAAATACAAAGATATTGATTCAATATCTCAAAGTCCTAGCAGCATTCACGAAAAGAAGGATGATATCTTGCTTTGAGTCTTTCCTGCAGATAACGGAGATGCTGTAAAGAAAAAGAAAATATATTAATAATAATTAGAAAACACTTATCTACTATACCTGTTGCAGAATACAATATTTACATAAAATTCCTTGATTTGGTGGACTTGATCCCATGTCTGAATCCTGGTTTGCTACAGAATCATTTCCAGTCAAGGCTTTTAACAGCTCACCGAACTGCTTCCTGTGCTGTGGTCGAATGAGCACAGATAAACCTAGAACAAACCGAACAAGTTCAGCCTCTTTCCCAACAGACATTGTTGATAGATTGTGATAAAGAATCTATAAAGCTGATAAAAAAAAAAAAAATTGACTAACGTTCTAGTAGAGCGATGTCCCCATCCCTCTCAGTCAATAAACTCACAACAGTTGACACCATCTGTTCATAATTGTTTGACGTTTTATACGCCTGCAAGGCTAAAAACATCTGACGGGTTTTTTCTGCACCGATGGCCTGTTTTATGTCTGACAGCAGAGAAGAGCATGATGGACCTTCTTTGATGGATGTTTGTGGCTTCTGGTCTTCACTTCTTACATTCACTGTTAAAAATTACACAAACTTCATCAGAAAATGTTCTAAATGTACACATTTTTGCATTAACCCTCTGGGCTTCTTCGTCCGAAAACGGGCGAAAACTTGAACGTTTCGAATTGTTAAATTTTTTTGCTTCATCGGATGGGGGTGAAACTTGGTGACTTGTTTTATTACCTATATGAACACACAAAAAATCAAGGAGATGATTCTGATATGTTAAAGGGTCGTAAAAAAAAAAGTCACACTTAGCTTCCTCCCGCCCGAAAACGGGCGACATAGGAAATGAATGGGAAATACGAAAAAATAGGAAAACTCAGAGAAACTTTTGGTGGTACAAGCTACAGATCAGCAACTGTGCTGAAAAAAAGTGTACAGCAATGAAGGGGTGACACTCTAAAACATCAAGAGTGCAAATAAGACACCCCCCCCCCCCCCCCCCCACACACACAAACACACACACAGAGAGAAAGGAACTGGTAAGACTGAAACAGCAAATTTTGCCCCAAACTATATAAAAATTATATAATCATAATAACTCCAAAACTATAGCAAGGAGAGTCAAAAAGTAGGTATCGTTTGAAAGAACTCTTTTTACATTTTTTGAAAATATAAATTACATTACATTTGGACATTGTCCTGCCAAGAAACAGCGGATAAAAGACAATATATATATATATATATAATTTTTATTATGATTTTGCATATCTTTCTTATTTGTCATGGAATAACTCAGGAAGGAAATAAGGTAGGAGGGAAATTCTTTTTTAGTGAAGTCCCCCTACATGTTAGCTGCATCTGGATAAAAAAATAAAAATTTTTGGATAAAGGAATCAAAAGTTACAGCATTTGGAAAAGAGACAGCCTTTTTGTACAGTCTTTGACACCCCCTCATGGGCAATTTTTTCTCCATGAAGAACATCTTGTCATAAAAGCAATAGATTATGTTAATTTTGGGCTCATTTTAATTGTAATAATATGCTGTAAAAAATGAAGTGCCATTTTCAATTATCTGAGAATGTTTCATGAGCTGCATGATGTTTTTGACACATTGCAGTACATTATTTTATAGATTATGAAAAAAAAAGAAATTCTATTTATCAGCAAATAACTCAGCAATACTTAAGAGTTTTTCAAAGTGTTCACTGTAAAGTTCAGACTCTAAGCTTTCAAATGACATCAACTTTGTGTTAATCAAGGCAAGATTTTTAAAAAATATGGTAAAGAATATTTTCGCAGCTAGGTGGCGCCTGCTGGCGGTACACTCGGTTTTAGAGGGATTACTCAGCACTCGTTAGGAGTTAATAAATGTATCCTAAGATCCTAAGCTTTAAAATGATATATAATTTGTGTTGTTCCATTCAGTGGTTGCTTAGTAATAAAAAAAAATCTTTCCGAATGGGAATAAATCAAATAAATAAATAAAAAAGCTATAGGCCGCCTATAGGCGGTTATAGGACATGACACAAATTAATACATTTTGAAGCCACTAGATGGTGCTCTTCTCACTTGAAAAATTTTTTTTTTTAGGCCTGCACTCTATTTTGATGTGAAATGTTGCATTTATTGAAAAATAAAATAAAATAAATAAAATAAAAATATATATATTAATTCTAATGGAAAAAATAGCTCATAAAAATTATATAATTAATGCAAAGTATCATAAAAAATTCTAAATAATAATCAGAAAACATTATAGAACAAAAATATATTTGATTGGTTATCCTGGGAAAAAGTAAAGTAAAATTTTAAGGCTTCGCCCGTTTTCGGGCGGGAGGAAGCTAAGTGTGACTATTTTACGAAGAAGCCCAGAGGGTTAAAAAGTGAGGAGCAGGCCTTTTTAATAATAGTTACTATCAATAAGCTACGATATACCTCCAATTTGACCATCCCCTCCATTAAGTGCTACGGTTCCCAAGTGCGGACCACCTTGGTTCAGCTGTCGACACGAGTTCAGCTGCTCGCTGGGTGGATTTACAGGCGCCATCTCGGCTTTCGCTACAAAATCAACAAAAAATAGTTATTTATGATTATGGGGAGATAAAATAAGGCCCAAATGTTTCCTGTAACTGCTACACACTTAGTTAAATATTACCTGTGTTCTGCCCAAGAGCCTCTCGCTCCTCCCTGGACAGCGAGTGCTCTTGTTTATAGCCACAACCTTCACCTGTTAACTCCAAGCAACGCTCATCAAATTCTTTCTTATGGTGTGGTCGGATGAACTGATAAAGACCTTAAGAAAAAGATCAGGGGAAGATCAGAGGGAAAAAGGCCAACTTAATTTTATTCCACCAATTGTTTTGTTTTGTTTTTAAATAATTGATAATGACAAGTCATTCTGGATAGACAAATAATCAACATATATTTAGAAAGCTGACACTTGAGAGTTAACAGAAATACTCAGACTCTTATTAATATGGAAATATATAAGCTCAAACATAAAAACAAAAATAAAAATATTTATAAAAATATTATATAAATGTGGTATAACAACCTATAACCTCAATTAAATTGAAGCCACAAGTGTGGTTCATTTCAAATCTGAGGATTATATCTCTAAAACTCTAAAAAGACACATAATGTTATGTGTTTTTAGAGAAGGCTAATAAAAATGCTAATGACATTATTTATTGCCCCTATAACTCCCCTGCACTCTAATGTCTGGAGCGGAGAACTGCCCATTCCCGACTCTATTGTCCTCTCTCGACGAATGTTAGCACATCTGCTAGTATGAGGCTTCATTATTCTTTTATCATTATTCTTTTGTTTTTGTTCAGACATTATTAGCCTTTATTCTGGCATTACATGGCTTGCCCATCAACACCACTTTCATCCCAGATTCGTTAATCCACCTATTATCTGAGGTCAAAAAAAAAAAAAAAAAGGCTTATTCTTGGGATCTTATGTGAATTCTTGTAACAAAATAGATGGTGAAATAGATATAGCTCCTGGCGCAACAGGTGCATTAGAGCTACAATTAGCATCAAGCTACATAACACAATTTAAAAGATTAATATTACGCTTTACCCAAAACTCACTTTAAACCACCAATGAGTGTTTGTAATAACTTCCGATTGCAATCTAATGTGTTAAACGGCGAAGTTAAACTTTAAAAAAGCAGTGTAAACATAACTCGCATTACTCATGGGATGTATATGCTGAGATTCTGCACCTCTGAGCAGACTGTGTGTGTTGTGGTCTTGTATGAGGGGTTCAGCCACATTAGCCAGAAGGTTACTCAGGTCATCGGTTGTCTTGTACGACTGTAACGCCTCCATGATGAGCTTGAAGTTCTCATGACTCAGGCATCGTCTCAGCTCTATCATGAAAGCTTTGCCTGTTTTTGCAGTACAGGAAGCCGTTGTTTTCTGAAACATAGCCAGTAGAAAACAGAATACATTTACTTTAATCAAAATAATCAAAGGAAAAGCATGGCATGTTCCTTTTAAAGGGATGGTTCGGAGTAATTTCAACCTAGGGTCCTTTGCACCATGACTTCGAGCCAAACACCCCCTAGAAGCCTTTTTTCCCTTGGTCGAACATTATTAAAGTTAGAGCTTATTTATAGATCAGCCGGATGGCTTAGTGCAGGCGCTAATGGATCCAAGGTTGCATCTCGTAAATTACCCCACTAATAATCCCCAGAATGGTACCAAACTTCTATAGTTATACAAATAGGTTCTGTACTCATAAAACAAGGCATTGGAAAGTTTGTAAGTACATCAGGAGTTTATTTAAATAACACTTGCTTGACGGCTCATGCTACCGCTAACCCGGACGTCGAGGTCACTTCCGTGATTTGGGAAAAGCAGGTAAAAGTCCTGGCAGAAAGCGATGCATTTTTTATAATTTTTTCCAGAGTGTTGACAACTTGTTGTTGCAAACTGGTACTACCAACAAAATATTAGTGCATTCCTGGAACTGGGCGTCGTTACACTACATTCTTATGCATGGCTTTCTGCCAGGACTTTTACGGGCTTTTCCCAAATCACCTTGCAGGGTTCCCACACCTTCGTTAACTTCAAATTCAAGGACCTTTCAAGGACTTTCCAGGTCCAATACCATCAAATTCAAGGACTTATTGTGGGGACACATTTGTTGTGTCCAACAACAAATGTTGGGGTACCATGGTAGTTTCATGCACAAGTGAACGTCATGGCAACGTACAACACAAAGTACCTCATGCGGGAAACACTTAACTACGTAACGCGTAAATGCGCTTAACTAGTGTAAATCAAGCAAACTAGTATGCATAGGCCATGAAGTGTTGGCGAAATAACACTGGGACCGGAGTGGATATGGAATTTTTTCCAGAAAACTTATTGCACAAAATAAATTCAAGCACTTTCAAGGACCTGTGTCTGTGTATGTTTATTTTCAAAAACTTTCCAGGGCCTTGAAAACATTTTTTCAGATTCACAAACTTTCAAGGATTTCAAGGACCCGTGGGAACCCTGACCTTGAATCCATTAGCGCCTGCACTAAGCCATTCGGCTGATATCTCTAAATAAGCTCTAACTTTAATAATGCTCGACCAAGGGAAAAAAGCTTCTGGGAGAATGTTCCAATTCCATTTATTTTTGGTAATCTACTAAATTTGATGGCAAAGTGTAATATATGCATCACCAAATTTTGAACTGCAGAAACAGTGCCAGTTTGAGGAAACCTATAAACAGCACTACAATTAAAACGTTTGGGTCTTTAAGATGTTAATGAATACTTCTAATAGGCAAGGACACATTAATTTGATCAAAAGTGACAGTAAATACATTTATAATGTTAGAAAACATTTCTATTTCAAATAAATGCTGTTCTTCTGATAATTTTATTGATCAAAGAATCAAATGCATCAGTTTCCACTAAAACATTAAGCAGCACAACTGTTTTCAACATAGATGAAGAAATTCTTCTTGATCAGCAAATCTTTATATTAGAATGATTTCTGAAGGATCATGAGACACTGAAGACTGTAGTAATGGCTGCTGAATATTTATCTTTGCATATATATATATATATATATATATATATATATACCGGTATATATAAAATCCAGTTCCTGCATAGTCAAGTTATCAACATCATATTGAGGAAGTCGACACCAATGGAGCTCACAAAACTTCAATCAAGATGCCTCACCCGCTCTTGAACCACTTTAATTTTCCGTTTCCCACCCCTCGATTCATCATCCAGACGTTTGTCATGCTGGAGGGAAAGAGTAGACAAGCGACTCGCCTGCAGGGTCACAGACCAATAAGAGAAAGGGAAAATTAGCAAAACGATTTGCTCACATAGTTATGTTACAGCATATGTGAAATTTTACAGACAATGAGCTAATCTGATGAAACTAGAAAGATTTGAGAAACAGATAAAAAGGGATCAAAAGTGTCATTCAAAACCCTGATCATGATTTATGAGGCAATTATTCACCATTCATATCTCATTTAGTCAGCAAAAACTCATTTTCTAGGTTATTCACTTCCAATTTCTCTGAGAAATGTGATGTCTTGTGAATATACAAGTGTTTCTCACAGTAAGCTATCATGAATTCAGTAGATCTGGGAAATGGCGCAAACTTCGCATGGGACTACTTTTTTTATACTTTTTTTTTTGGGACCATGAATTACATCATTAGGAAAAGAGTTGCTCTTATATTCAGCATTACATCACATTAGGTGATAAAACAGTAGAGAGAACACTGGTTCAGAAAAAAGTGCAACAAAGGCCCTGTTTACACCTGGTATTAAGATAGGAGACACATGCCTGTTTACACCTGGTGCTGGTCTTTTGTCTACTTTCAACCACTTTTGTCCTGATTTCTTCGAGGGGAGGGTCTATGGGTGGGTAAATGTTTGGGCTTTTTCTGATCTTTCAATCTACTGGATGAAATAAGCTCATGCAGTTTGCAATATAAATGCGACTGGAGACAACAGAAAAACATACGGAGAGCAGCAGCTTCCATTTCTGCTCTGATAGTCACGAGACCACGCTGTGAGTGCGTGTTAGAAATCAGGAATGGTGAGAGAACATTGTGCTTGGTATGTTTTCGTCTTCAAACCAAACTTGGGTCTCCAGCCAACAAAGTTTAAATCCTGTCTGGCTAGTGCTTCCCATTAGTGATGGGTCGGTCATGAACGACTGATTTATTTTGAACGAATCTTTAATATGACTCGGGACTACCGAGTTGTCTCAGAGAGTGATTCGTTGTGTTGACCACGCATGCGCAACATCCTATAGGTTCTGTACTGGACACAGAATGATTAGCTCATCTCTCGAGTCTTGGGGTTCGGGTTCTGGAAGTGGTCGAAAGCTCAAAATGTTTTAGACCCCGTTTACACCTGAATTTAGTCAACTCGTCCACTTCTGATCCGATCATCCAAAACGCATTACCAGGTGTAAACGGGGCCTAAAAAAAAAATCTCTTTCGCAATGTAATTCTTGTCTTACCCTTTCTTCCCCAACCATGGTGTCTTCCCTCCCTTCTTTGTTGGTTGTATCATCCAGGGCGTCCAGCAGGCTGACTGGTTTCCTTTTACTTGTCATCTCCATCTCATATTGAATGCAAAGTCTGGCTGCGCCATCCCTTCCAGAATGCTCTTCTGACTCTAAAACAACACAATCATTTTTGCTGACTTGTCTTGCAATGAACTTGAGGCTCCAAACATTATCTAATGTTAATGTTTCATTTGTTCAACTGGGCTTTTCTTTAAATCAATCTCAGAATGAGACCCAATTATAACTTATTGTTTAATCACTTGACTTTTATATTGATTACTGTTTAAAGTAATTAGGAAATCAATGGCGACATACACTTCCAAGACCTGGCATATGTGTCTTAATGAAAAACACATTCGTCCAAGAGCCTTAAGACCTCATAAAAAGGTGATCTTACCTAATTTTCTCCTTTTTAAGCTGGGGACGTGTGAGTCTAGTGTTTTGGCCTTTTGAGATGTGTCATTGAGCCAGACACTCTTAGCCGAACAGCTGGAGCCTGTGTTGAGCAGCCTGGTGTCTGCCTGATTCTCACTGCTCACTGCTTTTCCTTTCCTAACAGGAACTGGTCTCTGACACACAAATCAACCAATAAATGTGCATGTCAGCTCTTATTAGTGTAAAAACTGCCTTGCAGATTTTCATGGTACAGGAATACATGAACAAGAAACAAACATACAGTTTTCTGCGCCGTCCGAAAGAAATGAGCCGCATCACGGACCATGGTACCGAAGTTATCGTAAATCTTAACGTATGGCCTCACCCAAGAAGGAAGCTGATTACGGGCTTCGGTGCCTCTGAATCTGGATTACAATCCCAGAACATTAATATTGGAGTAGATGCTCTCGAGACAAATTGGGAATTGCTGTTGTAGTAGTTAGCGCTGACCTGTGATCACAGAGGAAGATGGCTCCGTAGTCTTCTCTGTGGCGGATCACTCTGCCAATGGCTTGATTCACAGCTCGAGAGGCCTGCTGTCTGTACCACTCCTGCCCTGACAGATACTGAACCACCACAGACCATAAAAATACACAATAATTAAATATGTAATATTTATTAAATAATAAAATATAAAAAAAATATTTTAAGGTAATGGTAATTATTTTTCATGAATTATTAATACATAAATATCACTATGTATTTAGGGACATTTTACAACCTGAACTAGCCCTGCCATGTCAATAAAAGGTCATATCTGATAATTAAAGAGACTTCCTCTCTATTATATCATTACCTGTTTTATATTGCACCAAATGACTTTGATTTGGTCGACAAATGTTTTTCAATTAGTTCAATATTTTGACAAAACAGTATTTTTGAGTAATAATCAAAGATTTCTTAGGTTTTTCTTTTCAAGAATTTTATCCTTTTTATAGGGGGATTTTCTTTATTATGATATCAGGATAATTGTACCATCATCCTGATATTTTTCACCTTATGCCTCAAATATCAAAATGAATGTCAGTTCAGGAATTAAAAACATGTTCATTGTAAAGGAGCTGCATTCATTGTCATTATATGTATGAATTTAATGTAATTTTGAATTGAATGATCAATTAATGATAGTAACACTTTTGTTTAAATCCTTTATGTAATATATAATAATATCTAATATATGCAGTATACAGATATTCATAGTGTATGTTATAATGCATTATACCTTTTCATAAATAATTGTAACCAAAGTTAAAATGCATTATAGTATTTGCAGATTCCTTGCTACATCTGAAATTGGTTGTTTATTTAATGCATTATACTTTCTAAATGTGTAACTTCACAATGAATAGATAACGGTATAACGGTGGTAACAATTCTTCACGAGAACATACAGTGCATCATTAAGGCATAATTAATGCATTAAAAATACTTTTATAATGTATTATACATAAATGTTTTAAGTAAAGAGCAACCTAAATTAATAATTAATTTATATATTAACTAGTGTTTAAAAGACTGGCATGTTTAAGACTTTTTGTTTATGAATGCAATTGCATTTACTGCAAACACATTTTATTTTATTTTCAAACACAGTAAAAATGGCAATATTGTGGAATATTATTCAAATTTAAAATAACTGGTGTGTATTTAAGAGGTAATTTATTCCTGTGATGGCAAAGCTAAATTTTCAGCATTCATTACTCCAATCTTCATTGTCACATGATCCTTTAGAAATCATTCTAAAATGCTGAATAAATAAGGATTTAATTAATTCTAATTGTATTCAAATTACAATAAATTACCATGTTAATTGACAATCTAAATGTTATATATAATGTCAGCAGATGATACATAGTTGCAATATCTGCATTCCATATAAAACCCACAGTCGAGCATTTTGAAGAGCAGGTACCTTCACTCCACTAATTTTATTTCTGCACATCTCATCCAGATACTGCATTTTAAGCACCACTCTGGGGTCCATTCTGGGGGGAAAGGGAAGTCCAGTGATCACAACCCCTCGACCGTACGTGTCAGCAAAATCCAACCCTTCGCTTGCCTTGGGGAAAAATGGAAAGCAAAAAGAAATGTGTTGATATTACTGGTGTAGGTTCATAATATAGTATTTTTATTACATAAAATATTTATAGTCTCACCTTTCCTCTACATACAGCGAAAAAGCTTCCTCCGCTGGAGTTTGGGTCATTCACCTTGTCATAATAACCATCAATCACCTGCAAAAGAATCCAATTTCAGAGCAGCACTGAATGACAGCTTGTGTAGTTCAAGCTATGCTGGCATTTTGTTAGCATCTATCTCAAATCATACTGAGTGCACAATTATTAAAATGACTGATACCAGTATTATTTACCTCAGTAAAAGTGCTTTTTCCCCTCGGTTCTACAAACATGGGCTTCATGTTCTCAATGCGATCTGCATGCCCATTAGCCTGAGAGAATGAAGGGAATTGGTGCATAGTCACTTAAATGCTAAAGTTGGCAAGAGATGAACAAGGTAATCATGAATCTACATACAGCACATTTTAAACTTAGAAAAAAATAAAATAAAAAATGTTTTAAAAGTGTGAGAAAAATGCTAACTCTTAAATTGTTTTGGTTCTCTGGTACTGAAGTAAATCAGCTGAACCATTTCAAGAATTGCCCTGAGCATTTTTTCAGAATCAGTCTGAATCAAAATATCAACTCAACTCTTGAACTGATCAACTCGTTTGAATTGGTTAGTCAGCTACATACTGTATCTTTAATGAGGTCGGACTGAACACGCTCACCCTCCAGAACTCCAGAGTCTTATCCATCACTGGATACGAGGGGAAGAACACCAGCAGTCCATGAGGCACCACCCGCGTCAGATTGACTGCAAACCCAATCATATCACACTGATAATTATGCTGATCATCAGATCATTATTGCTAAGAGTTTAAGATCATATGCTGTTTCAGTGTAAAGAATTCTCACCAAGAGTGTTTCCCATAGACGACATGTTTTCAGGAACAAACCTTCAAAAACAAAAGAACAATATTTACACATCTCCTAATGGCTCATATATCAGACACCTCACAATATAGCAAACGAGTCAACGAGTATAAACCAGTGTTCCTCAACTGGTGGGTCGCAAGACTGAGTGAGTGGGTTGCAGAGTGTTCAATCAAAGAAACAAAAACAACAAACGTAATTCTGTTTTTCTGTTGTAAGACTTTTATTTTGAAAGACATGCACGAAAGCTGTTAACTCTTTTATCAGACGCAGTTTAAAGGGGTGATTGATTATGATTTCCCTTTTTTAACTTCAGTTAGTGTGTAATGTTACGGTTTGAGAATAAACAACATCTGCAAAGTTACAACGCTCAAAGTTCAAAGCAAAGGGAAATATTTTATTTGAAAAAAATTGCTTTTTAAGGACTACAACAAACGGCTGATAGGGACTACACGACATTCCTCCCGGGTTAGTGACATCACCAACCCTAAAATTTACATAAACCCCGCACCGGGAACGCGATTTATAGATTATCATGACAGAATATGCTAATCAATGACTAGAAGATAACTACAAATAAGCTACATAAATTCATCAATTAACCATTCAGAAATGTTGTCTACACGTTGTCACTTCTTCTTGAGTCTCTCCATCTTTGTCTGACTCCGGTTTGGACATAAAAGGCTAAACGCTTTTGAAATTTTTTGTGCATGTCTGTGTGAGGTAAAAAGACACAAGATGTTGTAGCTCCGCCCCCTGTGCCGGGAGCAGCAGCTCATTTGCGTTTAGAGGAACAGACACAAAAACGGTGCATTTTTGCTCACCTTCAAAAAGTGACAATTTTAACATGCTATATAAAAAATATCTATGGGGTATTTTGAGCTAAAACTTCACAAACACACTCTGGGGACATCAAATGGCGCTTTTCCACTGCGTGGTACGGTACGGCTCGGTTCAGTACGGCTCACTTATGACGCATTTCCACTGCATGGTACGGTACGGTACGGCTTGCTTCGGCTCGCTTTAAATGGTACCACCTCTGTTGAGGTTCCAAGCGTACCGTACCGATACTAAAATGTGACGTGAAAACACTGCAGATCACTGATTGGTCAGACAGAATCATCACTACCAGCGTCATTTTATTTACGACACGAGACACTAAACCCGCTAGATTTAAATAGCCAGTAGACAACAGCCAACGCTGTAGCGCCTGTTTTAAAAGTATTTGCTTAAAAAAAAAAAAGAAATGGCTGAATCGTGGTCAGTGGACGAGGTGCAGACGTTCCTCTCGTTGGTTGCCGAGGAGCGGATGGGGAAACACGTAATGAAAAATTCGCATTTAATATGATGATGTCATGGCAGTAGAGACGGCAACTATAACGATCAGTCCCACCCACTTTGAAGCGGTACTAACTGCAGTGGAAAAGCAACCGAGCTAAAGCGAACCGAACCGTGCCGTACCGAGCCGAGTCGTACCACGCAGTGGAAAAGCGAAGCGAGCCGAACCGTTCCGCGCCGAGTCGAACCGTACCAAACCGAGCCGTACCATGCAGTGGAAAAGCCCCAATAGACCACCCCTTTAAATAATGCGTGTCTGAGATTTTTATTTTTTTTACATTTAATCCACAGCCTCGGCAAATGGTCCTGAGCGAGTTCATGGCGGTCTGGAGCGTGAGCTTCCTGTTGAATAATGACATATGCACGGGAGAAAACCATGCGGCAACCTTCCGGTCTCTCGTCTTGAATCCAACACGGAAGTGACTTAAACTGCAATTCATTGACTGGCCGCTAGAGACAGGCTCCAAAAAGAGTCAATCCCATAGACCCCCCCATGTTAATATGCTCAACTTTACAGCAGAAAAAAATATGTTTACGGCCTGGTACAAAAAGCAGTTTTGGTCTATATAGCTAATTTTGCCCTTCATGACAACAGTGAGGAGGGTGATTTTTTTTATAACTCATTCGTTTAAATGATATTAAGCCTTAAAGTTCTGCATAATTAAGGGCGTGGCCACTTGAGTGACAGGTGGATTGCCGCTGCTGTCACTACCAGCAGTTTGTCTGCTGTCTGTTAGTCTCACGTCACCTCAGCTAATCCCGCCTCGTTGCCCATTTTTGGTTATCCGGGAGTGACGTGCGGTTAGCCTGGCAAGCCATACCAACATCAAGATGTTAGGTCTGGCAACTCACCATAGACACGGCTCAATCCGAGGGGCGGGATAAACGGTGGTCTTTCAAATTCCCTCGGCACGCAATAGGACAGCGCTTCAACCAACCAGAGCGTTTTCCCAACAGCGGAGCTAACGTTAGTTGATAGATTCAACTTTTGCCATATCTGGCCGGCAAAACTACGAACACATCTTCCTTTTTTAAGAATGACTTAAGTGCCGTTCTTTGCTCTTTTCTCAAAGAAAAGCTTAACTCCAAGTCTTACAGAGTCGCAGCCAAAGCTGATTCGAAAGACCGCTGTTCGTCATCAGCCATTCTTTGTTTTCAAGTAGCAGGGAATTCAAACGGAACCGTCACAACTCTGTCGTCATTATGTTAAGCCCGCCCACCGACTCTATACATGATGTGATTGGCCTGACCTGAGTTTGGTTTTTCCAGCTCAAAAAGTCAACGGAGAGTTGCTAGACTACCCTGGAAGCAAAATAAATTTTGCTGCCGCTAGGGTGCGTCTAGATTTCTAGGCTAACGTGCGGTCTGTTCTTCTAAAGAACCGTAAAAAGGCACCTACATCTTGGATGGCCTGAGGGTGAGTAAATTAACATAACATTTCATTTTTGGGTGAACTATCCCTTTATCAGTTCATGTTGGTATTGTGTATTTACTATGTTAACTGTTGTTGAGTTATCCCCAAAAAGCCACTTTATTTTGACTTTTTTGACTTATTTTTTATATTTTTGTATATGACTGTGGAGGCTCATGCCAACTTTATTGTATTAACAAAAAATTGTTTGGGACTGCCATTTTATAGCCTTACCTTATAGGCTACTGTTTATTCATCAGTATTTGTCATATTTTTACAATTTATGTGCATAAATTAGCAGCCTAATGACCATGGGAAAATGTGGGTCCCATGGCCAAACCATTGGAGAACCACTTATATAAACTACCTCTACGGTCCTTTTTGGACCTTGACAGCCTACAGTCAATATAACTGACATTTTTCAGATTTAATTAATAGCACCTGGATTTAAAACAAACTGAGGGTGAATAAATAATGACAGTTCAAAGCAGAGGTTGTTGATGTTACTCACCTCCTGTCAAAGGCTGTGCTCAACTTCACGCCGTCCGGACCTTTTTCAATGATACTGACGAAGATCTGATCACGCTGGATGACATGAGGGTTCTCCAAGGATACGGGAAAAGGACTGCAGAAAATCAGCAGAGAATTAGCATCCAACCAGCATCCACTCATAAACCTCAGCGGGGACAGCTAGAGGAGAAGAGCACGAACATTTGCATTTCACAGGTGAAGGATGAGAGCGGCGAGAGAGTTCCACTGGTCAGAATGATGCTGCGTACTCCCTGTCCGAGCAACTCCTGCATGCTGAACCCCGGAGAAAAACACCAGTAGCTCAGCACATTCCCTAGAAAATATACACAACATCATTTCGATCCATTTCAGTTTAATGTGCAAGATCACGTTTTTTCAGCATTTCATCGTGGAAGAGGTTTCATGTGCACCATCAAGGCAACCAAAACATGTAATCCTGAAGCAATAATACACATGATGGCCCGGTTTCACAGACAGGGCTTAGATTAAGCCAGGATTGGGCCTTAGTTCAATAAGGGCATTTAAGTAGTTTTTATAAACGTGCCTTAGAAATAAACATTACTGGTGTGCATCTTGAGACAAAACAATGGCACTGACATATTTTAAGATCAGTTCAAGTTGTTTTCAGTTAAAACAGCTCAAACATGCATTTTACTCTGAGACTAGGCTTAAGCCTTGTCTGTGAAACTGGGAATACATTTCATACTCTCCATGACTAGAAAATTACATAAAAAAAGAGAATGTGTGCTCCAGTCAATAGCAAGTTAGCAACTTTGAAAACATTTTGCTACACATAAGGTGTCTCATACCCTGTTTCTTGGTAGAGGAGGAAGCCCATACATCAGTCAGCTGTTTCTTCTTAAAGTTGCTGTTGTCTGGATGAATGTGGACCTGATATCAGACACAGATTTGGGAATCAGAAGCAGAAATGGGAGATGAAAGACAAGAATTAGAGAAACTATCGTCTGACATGCACTACATCGTTCGAAAGTTTGGGGTCAGTAAGCTTTTTTTAATGCTTTTGAAAGAAGCCTTTTGTTCAATAAGACAGCATTTATTTGATCAAAAATACAGTCAAACAGTAATATTATGAAATATTACAACAAATTTTTTTATATATATTTTAAAATGTAATTTATTTATGTAAAGCAGCCATTATTCCAGTCTTCAGTGTCATTCCAATATGCTGATTTGGTGCTCAAGAAACCTTTCTTTATATCATATGTATAAAACAATTGTGCTGTTCTTTTCAGGATTCTTTGATGCACAGAATGTCAAATAGAACAGCATTTATTTGAAAAAAAAAAATTGTGTAACATTATAATTGTCTTTAAATCTTAAAATGTACACTTTTGATTAATTTTCTTTTACTATCAAATTTACAACATAACATTATCACTCACTACAACTAAAACCTGATGTCTGCAGATATGTAACAATGAACACAGCATGAATGTGAAAATCAATTGAAGCAAACCTTAAATTCCTTCAAGTCTTTTTTCATCTGTGATTTCTTGCTGCCCTCTGTAGGTTCAGCCGCAAACACCAACTGATTCAGGACCGACAGACAAACACAATAAAAATACAGAAAATGGCCAATTGATCTCTTTAACATGCTGTACACGTCTTACCTGGATTATATCTGCTACTTTCTGTAGTCCGCTTGTGTTCAGAAAGACACCAGGCCCTGCAAAACATTTTTAAAATACACATATGGGTAAATGTTGAACTGATACACAGAAAAGGTCAATGAGGACCAGTTGTTAATACTCACTCCCTGCTAAATATCCTGTGATCTGCTCCATGGCTTCCACTATAGCGTTTTTTGTTTCAAAGTTCACATTAGCCGTTTCAAAAATCTCATATATGAAGCTTTAAAAGAAGAAGAGACAGAAAATGAATGTGCATGTAAAAATGGTGATTTAAAGTCAATATTTTACTGATACGCATTCCCAGCACCAAACGTTTTCCCAGCATGCTTCACTCACCTGCCGGGTTTGGTGATTCCCTGATTATTTGCTGGCATCTCAAAACCGTTAATGGAAGATTCCAGATCCATCAAAATTTCTGTAAGATTATTAAGTTGCGCTCTCAGCTAAATGCTTTTCATTATTGAAAAATGGATTCCAAATAACTCCAGAAATCAAATATTGTATTAAAATAAATAAATTTGTATATTTGAAGAGCAACCTACGTTTTATTTTTGCAATTGTGGTAATATCCAGTTTCAATCCTGTAAAATCATATAAAGGATAAAAATAAGGGAGTTATTTATTGGGATATATACAGTACATATAGTACCGGTAAAAAGTTTGGAAACATTACTCTTTTTAATGTTTTTTCTCATAAAAAGTCTCTTATGGTCATCAAGCATTTTTTTATCAAAAATACAGAAAAAAACCCCCAGTAATTTTGTGCAATATTATTAAAATGTAAAATAATGGCTTTCTATTTGAATATCCTTTAAAATATAATTTATTTCATCATTACACCAGTCTTCGGTGTCACATGATCCTTCAGAAATTCTAATATACTGATTTATTATCTATGTTAGAAACAGTTGTGCTGTTTAATATTTTTTTTATAACCTGTGATACTTTTTTCAGGATTCTTTGATGAATACAAAGTTAAAAAACAGCATTTATTTAAAATATAAATATTTAGTAACAATAACAATATACGCTACTTCAAAAGTATTAATTTATTTGAAAAAAAGAAAGCAAAATTGAATTTTTTATATATTAAAGTATATTAAAATAGAAAACCATTATTTTAAATTGTAATAATATTTCGGAATATTATTTCTGTATTTTTGATCAAATAAATGCATGCTTGATGTGCATAAGAGACTTCTTTCAAAACATAAAAAAAATAGTAATGTTTCCAAACTTTTGACCAGTACTGTATATATACACAAATATATAAACCATTTATTTATATAAAAAATTATATTTAAAAAGCAAGTTTTTTTGCCAAACTAACCTGAATTCAGTGATTCCACATTAAACTCTTCAGCGGAATCTGTTTTGCTGATGTCTGAGGCGTGTTCCCGCAGCTGTCGATCTACAGCGTCAATGGCAGAAATCAGGTCGTAAGGGGTGAGGTCAAACGACGTGGACTCTTCACACATCTTCTCCTGAAAATGTACACAAACAGTTAATAGGATATAAAACAAACAACAATATATAATGGCTATGAGGTCTCAAACAACATCAAAACACTTACAACATTATGAGCTTCATCAAAAATAATCACAGCTCCTTTCAGCTCTATGTTGTGTGTTCTTCGACTCTGTGAATCAACAGAAATCAAAATTGTGAATAAAATAAAAAAAGACTATCCAAATAAATGCAGCCTTGGTGAGCATTAGAGACAGCGTTCAAAAACAGTAAAAACATTTTGAACAGTGGTGTATCTAAAGTGATGAGATGGGTAGGGTAAATGTCTCACCTTTGGGTCAAGCAGGTAGTTGTAAGGCATGAAGATGACATCAGCGTGTTGTTTGATTGAGCGGGACAGGTAGTACGGACAAACTCTATGGGAACAAACAGTCTGAGCAATGTCACTATTTACAAACAAACACTCAAAGAAAAGATCCCAATGGAATCATGTCAGGCGCCGCATCAGCAGTGCGAAGAAAAACACTATTTCTTTCAGTGCTTTGATCAAGCCCTTGAAACAACGTGCAGAGCCTCACCTTTGCTTTTTGCCTGTTTTTACAAGATCCTCCACATCCAGGATAGAATTCATGATTTCTTTGTCAGTGCTTTTCTCTTAAAATACCCCCAAAAATAAAAAAAATAGTCAGCAAGTTCTCGTAGAGTAGCACATTAACAACTAAAACCATTATAATAGACCTTATTCACAGCAGCGCCATCTTTGATTTTTAATGGGAATGAAAGCGAGGCTGTGAAGGACAGACATGCTTCTCTTCAATGGGCTGTACTGTTATTTAATGTGTTTTTAGATTGTTCTGCTCATGAAACACTGGAAAAATATCTTTCCAAGAAATTTCAGTTGACAAAAAACTCCTGACAATATAAGCTGTGGAAAATTGTAAGCAATCTAGGAGCTTTGTCCAGCTTTTTACAGCGGATGCCATTGGAAACAAGGCAAGACTATCCCTCACAGCCTCACTTTCATACCTGTCATGGCGCTGCTCTAAATAAGGTCTACTGAAACTCTTTTATGTAATAAAGTTTCAAATCTCTATTGACAGGTCACCAATGTTAGTCTCATACCATCAACATTGTTGTAGAAGGCACAGGAGCGGGACGACACTTTTGCTCTGCACATGTGGACCTTGAAATAAGCCATAATGCCTCCATTAATATGGTGTTGAGATACAGCACTGGTGTTTCAAGCGTCAGTTGTGTCACACATACTGCCAGTGAGGTACTGATCAACATACCTTAATGTGGTTACTCTCATGACGCATCACTTCCGGGTTTATGCAGAGCTGTTCTCTAGATCCCAAAACACAAACTTTTGGCCTATAATAAAGAACAATACTATCTGTTAGTAAAAAAACAAAACAAAAAAACAACAACAAAAAAGTACACTATTATTATTATTATTATTTTTAATTAGCAAGGATGCAAAAAATTACAGTCAGGACATTTTATGATGTTACAAAAGATTTCATTCCAATAAATGCCGTTCTTTTGAACTTTCTATTCATAAAAAAAAATAATCACGATTTCCACAAAAATAAAAACATATTATTTAACATTGATAATTAAAAAATAAATGTTTAATGAGCACCAAATCAGCATATCAGAACGATTTCTTCTTTTGTGATCAATTGTTTTTACAAAATTTTTTAATTTATGAATGCAGATAGCATAATAATGCTTTATGAAGGATCATGTAACATACATTTTAAGATATATTCAAAATAGAAAAAAGGTTATTTTAAATTGTAATAATAATTCACAATATTACCGTTTTAACTGTATTTTTGATCAAATAAATGCATCCATGGTGAACATTAGAGACTTCTTTTAAAAACATTTTAAAAATGTTCAAACGGTAGCGTATGCATTATAGAATATGCTGAAAAACATTTTGGTAGGATGTAATCATGTTTTCATATTCTCAATGATCATGAATGGCTGACTGTACAATATCCCTTGAATATGTGATGTTAACTCAGATAGCTGACCTGTATGATGTGTTCTTGAGCTCGTTTATGACCTGTGTTAGCTGGGAATGGGTTCTGGAAGCATATATGATCTTGGGGATGTCCGTGTAATAAGCTAGAAAAAAAGAAACGAAAAGGAAAAGACAAAAATCATGATATTGTTACTTGTGTTTTGAAATATAATTCCAATGGTTGCCCAGAATGTCAACGGTCAATATGATTTGGCTTATAATTCATACAACAATGTAGCCTTTAAAAACACGAGAAATGTTTACAAATGATATTGAAAATAAATCAAGTCGACATTGAATCAATAAATGAAGGACACTACTTGGAGCGTCTCCGTCGGTGGCTGCTGTTCCCCACGATGACATTGGTCTGTCAGGGAAGAGCTCCGTGCCGCCCATTCTCTCTGCTATCTTGCGGGCAGAGATGGTGTCTTTAAAGTTCTCTCTCCAGCCCAGCGCCGAACACAGCAGACAGAGCGTTTTACCAGTGCCAGTGGGACTTTCAAGAACACCATTGACTTTCTGAAAGAGTACAAGTGCATGTCATTCTTATTAAGAGAAAATGAATAGAACAATGTGACCTTACAAGAAGACTTTAACATCTTTATTGTATAGATTAAAGCGCCACAGCCTTCATGTTATACATGAATCAAAGGGGAAGTAAAACAAAAATGTCATTCTACCTTCAGTAAAATGTCATTCTGCCATTGCATTTTATCTCTATTGGAAAAAGTGATTGAACTTAGAAAATATCAGAAAGTGGCAGACTTTTGCCTTTGTCGACTATAATCTTTAAAGCCCCTGAAACTTTTAAAGTAGTTGGCAAATTAAATTAAAGGGTGTTTCAAAGACTATAAAGAAATATTGCTGCAGTACATGCAAGGGTTGTGTATGGTGACTGGGTTTCTCACTTTCTGCAGGCACTCGATGACTTTGTTCATGTAGTCCTCCTGGCACGGGTATGGAGTGAAGGGAAAGTCCACAGTGACTCCTCTCAACTTAATTTGAGGCATTTTCAACCAGAAAACAATGATACATGTAAAGAGACTATAAAAGTCACCCACTCTTAAGTCTAACCCCAGAGACGACCACAATCTCTTAACAAAACTCGAAGAAATAAAGACTCATTTTGGTCGGCTCTTTTTGAATATAATACAACGACGTTAAATGCATTAAAAAATAACATCCAAGCCAAGTGACAACTCCAGTAGCGCGCGGTTTGTTTCTCTCTTCTTCTTTTCCGCATTCCCGGGAAACTAGTGCCGCGAGTGTGATTCTGCCACCTACAGGCCACGCTGGGGAAGTGCAGCCGGTAACGCACAACAGGTCATGTCGCAGCATCCAAAAAAAAAAATATATATACATATATTTGCTTTCCTGTTGCTGAGTTGCTTACCTGCCTTCTCGCAATTTCAGAATAAATTCGATAAGTTAAAATTGTACAGTTGTAAATCATATTCAAATTGAAATATCACTGTAATTAACTAATTAACTGTTTGGGTGCTGCATGTGTTTACAAAACCCCATTTGGCACACGGGTTTCTCATAACAACTGAAATGAAGGAAATTATTATTATCAAATTATTATGAAGTATCTAAAAATATGGCCATAAAATACGACTTTAAAAAAAACAACAACAAATTGGTATATGGCTCAACTTGCCCCATACATGACATGTTAGGGGTAAGTTGAGCCAAGTAAAGATGTTAAGCATTCTAGTAAAATAAAGACTGAATAATTCACTTTGATAGGGAAAACATTGAGGTATAAAAAGTTTTAAAATATATTAACAAATAATAATTTTCCCTTCAAATCCCATTTTTGCTATCTTCATTCATATTATGAAAAACACATATTTATATATGTATATTAGAAAACATTTCAGCCAAATGCAGGAAATAGCAATAAGTTGGTTTTATATATATATATATATATATATATATATATATATATATATATATATATATATATATAATTAGTGTTTCGTCTGAACAGTCTGGATCAATTCTCTCCATCAGAGCTCCATGGGAATGAGAAAAATTTTTGAAAGTTTAATCCACGGTTAAAAATAAGATGCCTATCTACATTTACTGTGTGTGATTCAAATTATGTGAATATATAATGATAGGATATACATGAGAAGTGAACGTGTGTGAGTTCAGGTGTGCGATACGCTGCACTTAAAGCATGTCAAAATAAAATAACAAAATAAAATAATAGCAAAATTAATGAATGGTTAGATTATTTTTGTTTCAATAAAGCTTTTTGTATATACAATAAATATGTTTGACTTGATTTTTATTTGTGTTCATCCAGTCTGAGTTGCCTTTATTTTCACTTCTCAGTATTTCGTCACAACATGGCGACGCACTCAGATGCCAGGCTCGAATTAAACACTGAAAACACACAGGTACTGTACCCCAACCTGCTCACTGTTGAGCATTTATTTCAGATATAACATCATTAACGCTATGAAAGATTTGCTATACGCACAGGAAGGGAACCTGTCGCCATAAATGTGTGTTATTTACGAAGGAAGTAGCTTAGCCCGCTAACCAGCAGACAAGCCAACTTAAAAAACACTTTCAACTTACGCTATCAAAATATCAAGGCTAACCATTGCGATTTACAATAGCGAAGTGTTTTACTTTTAGCGCTGACATAAGAGTGACGGTATGGATTTTTATTTTGAATCAGTGATAAGATAATAAATGTGTTGAATGCACGCGCATGTGTGTTGAACAGGGTAAATGTGGAGTTAGCGAGTTAGCCTGAGGTCTACAGCTTTACTGATTTCACGACAGTATTATTTTTGGTGTTAATATTTTATCTGAGCTTTGATACCCTTAATAAATTGACATTTTTAAACTCTCAACCCAGGGAAATTGATGAATATGAGGCTCGTTTGCCTCTCATTTAGGGGCTTGCCATAAAATTTAACATGATAATTAATTATCTTTCTAAATAAACAATATAGACTGCTTGTATATGTTAGGAAAGCTACGTACGCTTGAATACATGCTTGAATTTTAATAATTTAATATTCATACATTTGTGGTGTATAATGTACTTGTCAGTGTTGACGCATTTTCTGTTGCACAGATTATTTGTTGGCACGTGCTTTGAATAAATGCCTCATTGGTCTCATTTGTTCATGTCTTAACCCGTTCCCTCGAATTTAGTTTGTTCTGGTTATAACTTTCATGCTGTGGCTCAAAGTCAAACCCTTGTGAGGCGAGCTTCTTTTCAGACGTGTGAGATGCCCCCCAAATGCTGCCTATGTAGGGAGCTCACTGGGATTTCGCGTGTGTGCAGACTGTGCAGCACGTGTTCATCTATCTGTTCCTGTATATACTGAGTTTGTTTGCACTTGGCTGCAATAAAAATCTTGGCCAATGTACTAGAACATGCATCTTTGTATTGGATGCGCAAAATGTCACTTAAGCTAAATCAACTTCAATGCAGTGGGTCAGGGGTTGGTTAACTTAAATTCATTTCAAAAGTTTTTTTGCATTTACACCATCAGGGCACTAAAGTCATGGACGAAATCATCGGGGTTTGCGGTTTAGAGGCCAGGGGACTCGTTGAAGGGAGCAGTTCACCTCTGGACGTGGAGACTCCATCCCAGGATAACATGGAAGATTTTGTGGGGCTGGTGAGCAGTGAGGAGGAAAGAGGGGAGACGCCAGGAAGGGAAGATAGCAACCCTGACCCCCTCGATGGGGAGTTGGACCCTAACGCTGAGAAATCCAAGGACCAAAAATCCTTCGGTTAGTATTCACCATTAAAGGAATGTTTCAGGTTTAAAGGGATACTCCACCGTTTTTTCCTATTAAACTATGTTATTCCCTTAACTAAGACGAGTTGATACATACCTCTCTCATCTCAGTGTGTGCACTTAATCGCTCTGACGTGCGGTGACACTCTGATAGGACTGAGCTTAGCCCAGTATATTCAATGGTATCTGACAGCAATGAATTTAGAAGTGACCAAACACATCAACGTTTTCCCTATTTAAAAACAGTTACACAAGTAGTTATACGACCAAGTATGGTGACACAAAATAAAACGTGGCGCTTTTCTAAGCGGGTTAAAAAGGATAACTATAATGTATGGCGGAATAGCACTTTTGGGAGTAATTCGACTCGGCGCAGTAAAAAGTCACGCCTGATCCTCTTCCTCTCACTTCTGTCAATAGTGGGAAGAGGATCAGGCGTGACTTTTTACTGCGCCGAGTTGATACATACCTCTATTGAGTGATTGAGTGCACGCACTGAGATGAGAGAGGTATGCATCAACTCGTCTTAGTTAAGGGAATAACATAGTTTAATATGATAAAACGGTGGAGTATCCCTTTAATGCAATAAATAAACAGGGCCCCAAATGACTTTAAGCCATAGATTTTTTTTAAGTTGTGATAGGATGACTCGTTTTAACAGGTTATTCTATGCATTATTCTTCCCTTGTTGTCATAGGCAAAGAGGTTTTGTTGCTGATGCAGGCGCTTCATACTTTAGCGACCCCAGAAGAGAAACTTGCTGCCCTTTGTAAGAAATATGCAGACCTGGTATGTATTTGGGGTTAGATAAATGATATTGCACAACAATAGACATATTTCATAATTAATGTCTTTACAGAGAGGGTTCACTCAGAAAACTAAATTTGCAATCCAAACACGTATGATTTATTTTCTTCCTTCATTGAGGACAAAAGGAGATATTCAAAGGGAGCGGCTCTTTTTTCCTTCATACAACAAAAGTCAAAAGAAAATAGCTGCTCCAAGTATTATATGTAGTATGAAATAGTAATATGATGTGCTGAAATGCATTTTTTAGTGAAACAAAATGTACGTTTCAATTTAAATTTGGTTAATACATTTGGTTCACGCATTCCCTGGGAATCAAACCCATGACCTTGGCATTGCTAGCACCATGCTTTACTGTTTGAGCTAGAGGAATCTTTTAATTGAGTTTGATATAGTGTTCAGGATATCGTGTTCCCTGGTGATAAATGAAAAAAAAAAATTTCTAGTTTTGCTACTTAGGCTTTTCCTCATTGTGTGCGTGAAATAGGCTAGACGTTGAATCCTCATTTTGTGCATGAAATAGACGTTGAAACAGTCATTTCATTTGGGCTGAATGTTTTGGGTTGCTGAAATTTCAGTGCATGACTAAATACTAATGTGTCTTCCTGGGACAGCTGGAGGAGAGTCGCAGCATGCAAAAACAGGTCAAGGTGTTGCAGAAGAAGCAGAACCAGGTGCTGAAGGAGAAGATCCACCTGCAGAGCGAGCACAGCAAGGCTGTCCTGGCACGCAGCAAACTGGAGAGTCTTTGCAGGGAGCTTCAGCGCCATAACAAGACCCTGAAGGTAGAGCCCACATTTGATTTAAAGATTCATGTTGGCCTTAAGGCCGGGACACACCAAGCCGACGGTCAGCGAGCATCTGTCGGGCTAGTTTTTGCGGTGTGTTCCACACGTCCGCTCTCATCGGGCTCAAGTCGGCGGCAGTTTGCCCAATTCAGCATGTTGAATCTGCGTTGGGGCCATTGGTGAGAGTGGGAACTATGATTGGATATTCAGTTTAGCGAACGAGTCAGTGCACGAGAATTAAAGGCCCACTGAAGTGCCTTGGAACGCGTAGCTTTGTATGATGCATTGACGTAATTTTCACTGAAACAGGAAGCTAAGGTGGGACATATTGAATGGCTCCTCCCCCTTTTATAAGCATTTAAATAGCCAATAGCGTTTAGTTTACCTCACAGACTGCAATTCGTACTTGACAGCACCATGGAATCGAATCCGAGTGCTGATGATACGTTGGATTCAATAGTAGAGGTGTGAATAAATTCTAGCCATTTAATTCTTAAGCAACATACTGTTGGAAAATGGAATAAAACTTGAACGTTTGAGCAACTGGACACACATCTCCAACCCGTATTGCTCCGTGACGTGTCAAAGATAGTGATGGGTCGGTCATGAACGATTCGTTCATTTTGAACGAATCTTTAATATGACTTGGGACTATCGAGTTGTCTCAGAGAGTGATTCGTTGTGTTGACCGCGCATGCACAACATCCTATAGGTTCTTTACTGGAAAGAGAAATGATTAGTTCACATCTCGAGTCTTCGGGTTCGAGTTTGAGTCTTTCATTCTTCCTGTCAGTCCCATAGAGGCTATGCTGTCAGTAATGAAAAGACAAATGATTAGTTCATCTCTCGAGTCTTCGGGTCTGAGTCTTTCGTTCTTTTATCACGTGATGAACGAATGACTTGAACCCGAAGACTCAAAAGATGAACTAATCAATTCTGTATCCAGTACTGACTTCATAGCCCAGCCTATATGGGGCTGTCATGTGATGAAAGAATGACTCGAACCTGAAGTCGATAGACTCGAAACGTGAACTAATCAATTCTGTATCCGGTACTACAGACTGCATAGCTCAGTTTATGAAGATGTCCCGGGATAAACGAAAGACTCAGTTCGGGAGGTGAGGTAAACTACTGCATAGCTCAGTTTATGAAGATGTCCCGGGATAAACGAAAGACTCAGATCAGGAGGTAAACTAACGGACTGCATAGGCTGAAGACCCAGATAAATAAATTAATCGTTTCTGTTCTTCATAATTTGGCCTTTTCCTAGCATTGCAATTTTTTTCTTATTCTAAATGCGATCAACATTTGATGTGTTTGAGGAGTTTGGCTATTAACATGTAACATTTTAAATACATTCTGCTGAAATGAACGAAATTACTTCGAAAAAAAGATTCGTTCATTTTGATGAACGAGATTCAAAGATGCGAGTCAGTAAAATGATCCGAACTTCCCACTACTAGTCAAAGATCGCTTTGGCCAGGTGGTATTTATAGCATAAGGGGGCGGGACGCTTTAGATTCTAGATTGCATTTGATTGGACAGAAGATGTGATGAGAAGCTGAAGTCCGCAATGATGTCATAAAAATACTTGATCCATTTTAGCGGAAGCGAGAGACTGTACGTTTTGAATGCTTATATCTCCTAAATGCGAATTTTTTTATTTTTTGGAACACACCAGCTTATTCATAACATTAAGGCAAACATATTCATGCTACAAGCTAAAAAAATCATAATTTTGATTTCAGGGGGCCTTTAAAGCTAAAGAGAGCAAGAAAGTCAAGACAGCCCAGACAGAAGGCTGATCTATTATTATGTTAACCTATCTGAGCATTCCAAAACGCTATTATTTTCATAACAACATGAGCTGCTTAAAATGAAGAAAGTTATCAATATAACTGATATATTGGTGTGTCCCAGGCTTGAGTTTTACCAGATAACCATTGTGATAACAGGAGGAGAACGCTCAGCGGTTCAGGGAGTACGAGGAGCGGCGGAAGGAGGCGACGTTGCACTTCCAGATGACGCTCAATGAGATTGAGGCCCAGATGGAGCAGCACAACTTGCATAACAGCAAACTGCGGCAGGAGAACATGGAGCTGGCTGAGAAACTCAAGAAGCTCATTGAGCAGTACGAGCTCCGGGAGGAGGTGAGGCGACATCTGTCAAATATGTAAAATGGCTTTTATGCTCTGGTAAAGTCCTAAGAATTATGAGGTGCAGAGGTTTTATTTGTTCTGTACTCTGTAAATGTTGAGGTGTTTTATTCATTCATATTGCTTCTGAGATATGACATTTCAGTAGTCATGGCTGGTTGGTGACAGCCAAGAATATTTGCTGCTGTTTCATTTCATGGTTTTACATTATATTTGCTTAATTCTAAATGTGTTCCTCAGACATGCAGTGTCCTCAGATGTTTTGCATGTTGAACTCCTACCAAATGTGCAACCTCAAATGAAATCATTATGATGCAGCTGGTGTTCAATGCAGGATTATGCGTAACGTCCATTGCTGGTGATTTAATGTTTTTTAAATAAGTTTCTTATGCTCACAAGGCAGCATTTATTTGAGTAAAAACATTAATATTGTCCAAAATATTTTTTTCAACATTTATAATAAGAACCATTATTAATAGAGCAGAAAATGAGCGTATCAGAATGATTTCTGAAGGATCATGTGGCACTGAAGACTGGAGTGATGATGATGAAAATTCAGCTTTGCTGTCAAACGAATAAATGTCATTTTAAAGCGTATTAAAATAAAAAAAGTTATTTTAAATTCGAATAATATATTTATCACTATTACACAGCAGCTTTAAGAAATATTGATTATTCCAAACTTTGAACAGGTAGTGCATAATGATCACTTTATCAGGCTTTAATGTGGATTCAGAAACTTGAGTTTATCACAAATAAAAATAATATTTTAAAACTGGTCATGGTGTTTCAGGCTTTGAATAACAGCTGAGCAGATTTTTTTTTAAAGGGGACCTGTTATGCAAAATTCACATCAATTGACCATCAGCATGTGCCCTCTAGAGTTTTAGATCTAGATATTTGCACTACGAATCAGTGCGTTTATGATTGCAATGAATTAAAAATATAGATGCAAGCAGCAATTAACAGGGTTCAAGTGTTTTAAGCACTTGCAAAACAAAAGTATAACGTTTTATTTAGCAAGCCTGTAACTATTCTACATTATAGATGGCAAGATCATTTACAGCAAATACAGGCAATTCACTAAGGAAATAAATGGTTTTTAAATCTTTTATACAATTGACCTCTCGCCGGCCCCTCCCCCAAAACGGCCATTGTCCAATCACACATCATAGCAACCGTTACTATGTGAGCAGGTCCGACAAACATTGACTCCAAGCAAGATGGTGAAGCGGTGCGCCCACGCCGCTTGTAAATCGGACACTAGATACCCCGAGAGATTGTCTGGAGGAGTTGTGTTCTTTCCATTCCCAAAGCCGAAAACACAACGTGAGCGGTGCCTACAATGGATAAAACAGTGTGGACGGCCCCACTCCCAGTTAAATGTGTCGAACATTACGAGGCATAAATACGTCTGCACAATATGAGAGCAAAACCCTGGTGAACTAAATTAAGAAGAATTACAGAAGTAGCATTAGTTATTAATGTTATTAGTTATGTTATTAGTATTAGCTGTTTTCAGAATCAGAATGTTTTATATCCATTGTTGAACAGAATTCACAAATAGGAAATAGCTTTGGCTTAGTTAAAGGTGCATAACAGATAATATAATAAAATAAAATGGATATCTGAATGCCTTATATTTTGTTTTATCTATTTCATTTTATTATATTATCTGTTATGCACCTTTTAAGCCAAAGCAATTTCCTATTTGTGAATTCTGTTCATCAACAATGGAAATAAAACATTCTGATTCTGTTAATCTCTTGTTGCATGGGATGCGCCGCATACCTGGTAAACAGTAATTTCTAACAACATAGGGCTATTTAGATAAACAATCTGGCGAGCGTGTTGTTTTAGGCTAATACACCAACAGCAAATTTCTGTATAATAAAGGGCTACATTTTGCATCCAAGTCTATCATTTGAAATCTTTACATTGTATTGTAGCTCAGAATTCGAGTAGCCGTATATATCGAAACACCGATCAGTCCTTGGACCGATGAGATTGTCTAATCCTGTAACCCCTTTTGCCTCGATCTGGAGGATATCGTGGAGGTATTGCTCCAAAAAAAGTCACTGACACGCACGGGTATACCTCTTCCCGTCATGGCAATCTGTCGCGCTGGTCGTGTTTGACCATTTGTTTGTCGGACGTAGCAACAGTAACTAAGGGGGGCGGGGCTCGGCGAAAGGTCAATTGTAGCGCCACCCATGTTCCAATCTCATTGGCTATAGCTTTTCGCACTTGAACCCCTAAAAATCCCTACAAAAACAATAGTTTCAGCACATTGCGTTTGAACCCCTAATTATATGACAACAAATACCAGTTTGCAGTATCTAGCAAGCATAATGGACTGTTTTTCTATAGCTAAAATATCTAGAAATGGATGGTACTGGAATCTTTGCACATCTTTTGAAGATGTTTTGAAGAATAATGTGAATGTGACATTTGTCTTTACCCAGCACATCGACAAGGTGTTCAAACACAAGGAACTGCAACAGCAGCTGGTGGATGCTAAACTCCAGCGGACGGCTGAACTGATGCGAGAGGTGGAGGAGAAACAGCAGAGAGAAAGAGAGTTTGTGAGTATCCTTGTAATAATCCTAATCCTGTTTTTGAGCTGTGCTTAATCCTGAAGGATTGGTACTTCAAACCAAGGAGATCTATAATATGTGGCTAAAGCTTTGGCATTCCTATTCATAACAATGGCAGTTGCTTGGTTGACGTGAAACCACCTGAATTATGAGACATGAAATCTGGCATGTTTGCTCACTTCTGCAACCAAGTTTATTTGAGCTAATCATTTAAGCTATAAATACCATGTAACTAGTGCTGCACAATTAATCGCAATAAAACCGCACGCGATTTGGCAAATTCTGCAATTATTTTATGCACAATTTGTCAGTGCAGTGCGGCTGATCGGTAGTAAATGCTGCTCCATCTGAAAGCCAGAGGGCGCTCTCGCGCAGAGACGCCAAATATGTCCCACCTCAGAAGTAGATAACACATATCATTCCAGGAAATCCCCGGGCATCATCGCTGTAGCTGAATAAACTGAAATATGAAACGCTTTGATTAAACATGACTAATAAACACACGACTGCCTTATTCTGTGTGAAAAGCCACATCATCTCACAGAAGGATACTCAACTGTCGTTATGAATTGAGTTTGGTGTAAAAGCATGTTATTAAATGTTGTCTTTTGTTGGACAAGAGGCTCATAAATGCTTATGTTTGGAAAGATGTTTGACGCGTGCTGCTTTTTCAAATGCACGTTATACGCGACTCAAACCCAGTGCTTTTAGATGGAGCAGCGTTTACAGAGCCGTACATCAATGACATGCTGCGCATAATAAATAATCGCAGCCTTTGCGATTTCAAAATCGCGACAAGCCAAATCAGTTTAAGTGCGATTACATGGAAATTGCGATTAATCGTGCAGCCCTACATGTGACTAAACAGAAGGGTTGGGAATCAAAAATCGATTCCAATTCTGTAGGTCAGGAATCGGATAATTGTTATAAAATTTTCATTTTAATTCCTCTTATCGATTACTTTGTGTGCATTTTAATATGACTTTAAACCATTCAAGGTCAAGAAGACCCGTGCGCTGTTTTCTGTGCTGCACACATATCCAAAAATGTGCACACAAAAAGCCACCTCTCATACTGTATAATGCGCGATACTCAACTGAGTTTTCTTCCTCCCTTTTCTTTCTTTTTTGCACTTGAATGGACAAATACACACAAAAATGTCAATATATTCTCGTAACAGTCGGTTATGTCTTGAGTGAACATAAACAGTTCCTGTTTATTCCTCAAATTCCTGCTGCCGTCTCTCTAACAACGTTAATCAAACAACAAAAGAAAGACAATATTCACTCGCTGTTCTTGACTGAATAACTTTTGTAACTATATTTGTAATGTACATTTCATTTATAAAATGCAGTGTTGTTTTACATTTGAACACAGTTTCTGTACCTGAATATAAAAAAAAAAATTGTTTTACTTTATTGCAATCGAAATTGGGTATATACAGTATAAGAATTGGAATCGATAAACAGAATCAGAATCGTTAAAATTCAAGCGATACCCAACCCTACTAGTAATCACTCTTGACTCCAGGAAAATTGGTATCATAATGCTGATTGGTTGATCTATATTCTCTGTTCAGCTTCTGAAGGATGCGACTGAGTCGAGACATAAATGTGAGCTGATGAAGGAGCAGGAGCATCAGTTAAAGCAACAGCTCACTCTGTACATGGACAAGTTTGAGGAGTTTCAGACCACCCTCGCTAAAAGCAACGAGGTCTTCACCACCTTCCGACAGGAGATGGAGAAAGTGAGTGTGCAGGAAGTGTGAAGTCTCAGCAGAAGTCTCTTGTGCTCACCAAGGCTGCATTTATTTGATAAAAAATACAGTAAAAACAGTAATATTGTCAAATAATATTACAATTTAAAATAACTCTTTTCTATTTCTAATATATTTTAAACATGTAATTTATTCCTGTGATGCAAAGCTGAATTTGTTGCATTTTTTTATGCCATGCTTCAATGTCACATGATGTTTTAGAAATCATTCTAATATGATGATGTGTTGCTCAAGAAACATTTATTCTTATCAGTGTTAAAAACATTTTGTGAAAACTGGTACATTTAATTTGTTTCTACATTTTCACATTATTCCAAACATAAAGCTTTCGGACAATGAAGTGATTAGTACTTATTGTTTAAAAGACGATCAAAGAAAAGCTTGAAAAATATGATGTTATAATTATCTGTATTATCTGATTTGCATAAAATTATTTTCTGTGACTGATCAGATGACAAAGAAGATCAAGAAGCTTGAGAAGGAGACCACACTATGGAGGACCAAATGGGAGACTAACAACCAGACTCTACTGCAGATGGCAGAAGAGGTGAGAGGAATAATAGAGCTGTTGTGTTTAGGTTTGTGGGTTTGTGTTCAGGGAAGGAGGCGGCGGGAAACAGCGAATGTTAAACATAACTTTAATAATAAAGTAAACAGAGAACAAAACGAAAGTAAAGCAGCAGCTGCAGCTCCTCATGGACCACTGCAGCATTAACTAAAATAAAGCACCAACATAAATTCCAGGCCTGGTCCTCTCTCCTCCTTCACTGTCGTCACTCCTCCTTTTATCCTTCCGGAGCTCCTCCATGGTACTTGAAACCGGTGTGGTGCACAGGTGACGCTCATTAGCACTCGCGCCACCGACCTCGCTCCATTCCCACTGCTTTTGGCCTCGCCCTGCTTGCAACAAAGTTGTAGAACAAAATGTGAATGTTTCTTCCCTTTTATGTACTGTACTGTAAATCTACAAGTAATTTTAATAACAGACTCAGTGTCACATGCTCCTTTAGAAATCATTCTAATTTGCTGATTTGCTGATCAAGAAACATTTCTTATTTTTATCGATGTTGAAACCTGCTGATTAATGTTTGTTTTTTTCCAGGATTTTTTTATGAATAGAAAGTTCAAAAGAGCAGCGTATATTTGTGATTAATTGATTTGATCTTTTGCAACATTATAAATGTTTAGGGTCCCTTTTGATCAATTTAATGTGTCCTTGCTGATTGCTGAAATTGCTACTTTCGTTTGTCTTGTAGAAAACAGTGCGGGACAAGAATTACAAGGCTCTCCAAGGCAAACTGGATCGTCTGGAGAAGCTTTGCAGGGCCCTGCAGAGAGAACGCAACGACCTGAACCAGAAACTCCTGGCCCTTCAGGGCCCAGCGAAAGATCCTGAGGAAGAAGGTACAGGGCCTCCTGACCCCCAGCCACAAGTGCTCTCCAACCCAGAGATGGAGAGAGAGGTGGAGGGAGAGATGGAGGGTTTGGTGCCTGAAACAGAGAAACTTGGGCTTCAGCCTGAGGAATCAGGCACCACCTCATCCAGACAACTCATTGACGACTGAGCCTGGCCTTCTCGTGCCCTTTCTTTTCTTTTTCTTTGTGGAGGTATATATTTTTGTCTAACAATTATTATCATAAAATTTGTGAGAAAAAAGCAGGACATTAGTGAAGACGCTGACTGCTCTATACGTTGGTAATCGAGCACTTTTTACTCCCTGTTTTTTATCACATTGTATTTTCGTAGGAAATGGTCATGTGGTCCAAGACGGCCACCATGCAGCTTTGTTTCGTATATTTTTTTTTCTTTTTTCTCCACCCTCGCCTCCCCCTAATCTGTTTCCAGCCCTTTCCTGTTCAGCTGTGCTGTGGTTGCACATCTTTCGGTTCTCTTTAATAAAATGTAGCTCTTCGCTCTGACCTCTAGAATCTGAATAAATCATTTTGGATGCATATAATGTTTAATATTGCTATTTTAAAATAACCGTACATAGTCAACTAGCCAGTCCAGCTCTAGATGACCAGATAACCTTGAGACTGGAGAAACAGGGCATTAATAATAGAGGTGAGATATATTAACACACACTTACCTTCTCATTGGCACTTTGAGTCAGAGCCAAGACTTATTCATAACAAGTCACGCTTCTATTGCTTTGACTCAAATGGACATTTAAAGGAAGATACATGTCTTATAAATAAGAGAGGGGTCAAGACTTCTCACCGCCTGTGACTGGTTTTCATATGAGAATCTGATTAAGGGCTAGTTTGGCTTTGAAAAAGGCTGCTACATCTCCAACAATTATGTGAAATACTAGGGTCAAACAGTCTCACTGAAATTTCTACGGTAGGGACTTTGTTGTATGACAGATGAAGAGAAACGCATTACCAACAGAAAATGTAAAATGCCACGTGCATTTATATTACATTAAAATTCACTTCAACTTTGCAAACCCATTTATTTAAGAAACAGGGTAGTTTTTATTGAATCAGGGTATCCAAACCACTTCAAGCCAGTTGTATGTTTTTTTTTTATTAATTGGTTGATTTAAAAAAAAAAAAATTCTTTCTTTGAAAAAATCTCTTCTTAATACTTAAGATTTTTTTGAATAATGGCATATTGTTTGCTGTAAGAGCAAGATTAGGTGATAATCTCCTTCTTTTGGTTGGTTTTATTATCCTGATTCTGCTGTTGATTAGTCTTAATAATAGCTTTTGTTTTAATTGGATTTTTTATTTTTGTTAAAAGGGTATTTCATCCAAATATCATAATTTATTTGCCCTCATGTCTGTCTAAACCTGTATGACAAAAAAAAAATTCCAAAGATTTTAAACTGTTTTTGTCCATATAATGAAAGTTAATAATTGAGTTTCATTGTATGTACAGAAAATAATAATAATAATTTCAAAACCTTTTATGTCAAAGGTTTGGAACAACATGAGGGTGAGTAATATTATACTTTTTTTTTTTTCTGTCTGAAATGGTGAGGTCGCAATTTTTTAGTCTAACTTAACGCAAAACTTTCTCATTTTAAAAGGGGCCTTGATACATTTGATACTGAATATTCTGAATGTGATTCTCTTTTTTTGGACTTTCTAATGAACAACTATAAAATGTCTGTTATTAAATTCTTTACATTCAATGCTAAAGTGTTCTGAAGAGCTGCAAACATTCTCAATATTGCTAATGTGAAACTATATGTCGAGAACTGAACTTATGAATGTAGAAGTTGCCAATTTCCTGTCTAAACAAACAGCCTCACAGCCCTTTAAGATCTCGGTTGCGTTTCTCAAAAAATCGTGAGCTAAATTGATTTGTGGCAGCAGTTCTGCGATCTACATTATGCTTACGATGCTTTTGGGAAACGCAGCACTGGTCATTATCACGTCGAGGACACAGGGTCTAGAAACGTTTGCCTCTTCAGGTCCATTATAACATCTGCTTCTGTTCATGTTCTGAACCTCACACTGGCCAGTACATTCCTCAACACTGAATCCAACAAAACTCATGATAATTTACTTTTAGTTGAACTAACCACATATGGTGTGTTTTGTAACCAAATGTAATGGATGATTGCAAAGTCACATAAGTTTAGAAGGGCAAGATGTTTTCTGAAAAAGTGGGCTGACAGGTCTGAATGTGTTTAACTTGCCAAACTGTAAAACTCAACAATGGAAATGTAGATCTTCACCAGCTTCCATCACTTCTGTTTTTGTTCTCTATATAAAAATCTTTTCTTTTTTCATAATCTCAAATTTTGGATCAGAATGTTGATTTTTATTATAAGAACAGCACCTGATTTGTGTGGATTTCCTTGATGTAAGTTTCACCTCAGTCAAATATTTTCTCATCTGCAAAAGTCTGTGAGCTATTATTTTGAGACGTACATCTGCATTTGAGGTCATGCTCATTCTAAATTTGTGGAGTTGTTGGTAGTCATTTGTATCGCTACTGCTTTTTTATTTTTTTTTAGGCACTGCAGATTCTCAGGTTATGCAATAAATCTACCTCTTCAGGTAAAGACATACTGTGAAAGAAGCTCGAGAGCTTTTCTTTCTCCCCCAGCTCAGCCCGTGACCCCTCTGAGATTGTACAACGCTCTTGTAGTTCTGTCTTGCTTTTCAATAAAACAGTTTTGTAGAATCTTCCTTAGTCATGCCTTGTTTCACCTCATCTTCACGTGCGCAGACACAGTGAAACTATGAAACTATTTAATTAATATAAAAATTAGCATTCACACAAAATATGTAGCTTCAGATGTCAAAAAAATAAATCCAACAGTTGATCTGTAGTTTATTTTCATAAGTGAATTAAGTACAGAAAATTATCAACAATTTAGGAATACAAAATCATTCTAAAAGTTATTACAAAAGATTTATTGCAAATTGACACCAAGGTTTTATGCACAAAAACAAATTTGAATTGTGATGAGCCACACCAGGCCATAACTTCTCAGAAGTGATTGAACAAGTGGTGCAGTCTTTCTCCAAACCATCTGAGGACAAACTTCTCTACTGGGTGTGGGCTGAACCTTTTAGTCTACAGAAGGACCCTGTGATGGATAAAGTATCTGCTATGTATGGAGTAGAAAGTAAGAAGATGGATTTTACTGAATAATGCTGAAAAGCAAAAGCTGGAGTAAGAAGACATGAAAGGGTTGTAGATTTTTAATGAGATCAATTATGACGCCTGTCCCTCCAGCTCTGACGCGGGGGTGTCTGGCTCTTCATCATTGTAGATGTTCTCAGCCTAAACGAGAGAAGTTTATGATATCAGTGCAAAGTCCTAATATGAAATACATAAAAATATATTAAAAAAAACTCAAAATGGAAATCTTAAGAATCTACAGTTTTGCTGTGCTTACCATCTGCCATACTTGCATAATGTTGTCCTCTGACACAGAACAGATTACCCAGGGTTCATTTGGGTTCCAGGAGAAATCTGAGATCTTAGCTGTATGCCCACCATGAATGAACTGCCAAAACAAACAAAAGTGGATTATTAGACTGTCAAAACTGGCTCTTTGATACCAAGCAGAAAAAAATAAAAAATTAGAAAGTTTGTACAGGATCAGTAGTACCGTGTACGTTGTTCATTATAATGGAATTTCTAACTTCAAAATGTTACCTTGAAATATATCAATATTCCATACCATGGGGGGAAATTATTTACATGTATACTGCCATATAGATATTTTCAATATTACTCAATTTTTGTACATGCATTGAAATTCTATCAAGATTTTCAAGATTCAAAAATTATACACATAACAGTAATCCACATGAATCAAGCAGTTTAATCCAAGGCTTCTAAAGAGACAAGATTTTGAATCTAATTTTGATTCTATATTTTATACTTAATCTATTACCATTACAATTATCTCACTTAAATGCTTGCTCACTCAATGTATTTGTGTGTTTACAATGGTGTAATGTTGTTGCGCAATAGCTTACACAGCACTCAAGGAAGCTTGGTTTCAAACTTAAAATTTCATTTACATAAAAATACAAAGTCAAAAATAAAATAAGAAAAAAATAAACAAAATCACAAACAATAGCACAAATAAATAAAATAGAAGAAATAAACAAATGGAAGAAATAGTGCTTTAAGTTTTTCAGGTACTGTAAGTCTAGTAGTATTCAGGTAAGAAATACTACAGAAATTGAAGAAAGTAATCAAATGTAAAATAATACAGGATAGTCTTCATTGTAAAAAATAAATACGGATTTATCCTTACAATTAAAGTTAAGTTATTCAGCGAGTGATTTTCTCTTTTCTTTTGTTCATTGATTAACAGGAATATTAGGCTGCTGTCACATTAAGCATGGATCCAATACACTTTCTGTTTACCTTCAATCAAGACACAACCGACTGTGTTTAAGTAAATACTCGCCAAGACTGTAAATACTTTCTCAAGCTGTTTAAGAGGCAGCTTTATGTGTGTGCGCTTTGACTGACTGTGAAATCTGTGAGTAGTAGTAAAATTATGCGCTATACCCACAACCCCACATTGAAATTCATGCCCTATAACACCAACACTATCAGAGCGCATTGAGACGAGTGAGTGAGAAGAGGCGTGTGTGTGTGTGTGTGTGTGTGTGTCAACTCGCTGTCGGAGAGAACAGAGAGCAATAAATCGCAGATGGTATTGATACGGCAGAAATGTTATATTGGACCCTATTTAACTTGAATTAAATTTACCATTTCTGACAACACTACTCAAGATATTTATACTTTTATTCAGAAAGGATGTATTAAATTGATCAAAATTGACAGTAAATACATTTCTTACAAAGATTTCTATTTTAAATAAAAGCTTTCTTTTGAACGTTCTATTCATCAGAATGATTCTCTTCATTTAGAATTTCTATTCAATCAGAATCCTGAAAAAATACATCAGTTTCCACAAAAATATTAAGTAGCACAACTTTTTTCAATATTGATAAAAATGTATCTTGAACATCAAATCAGCATATTAGAATGATTTTTGAAGGATCATGTAACTCTGCAGACTGGAGTAATGATGATAATAGCTTTGCTATTCAGGAATGAATTGCATTTGATATTAAATAGAAATCTGTTATTTTAAATTATAATATTCCACAGTATTACTGTCAAAAACTGTATTTTTGATCAAATAAATGCAGCTTTGATGAGAATAAGAGAGTCTTTCAAAAACATTACAATCTTACAACCCCCCAACATTTTTAAAATATATAATCCTATATTAATTATCAATTAATATTAATTAAATATGTTATTTACACTTGTATTCAACTTTATACTAAAATAGAGTGTGATCAATAGTGTGTTTTTTGCTGTGGTATTGAAATAGTTATTAATAATCATATCATTATAGCTCTATCTGTCACAATAAATATTTTCAGCAAATCTATCTCGACTCACCAGCAGCTCAGGTGGCCCGTCCTCGGCGTCCTCCGCAGACTGCTCTTCTCCAATTTTACTAAAGGACATAAATGTAACGATGCAATCAATATATGATCAAAGCATTTGTGGATTCAAATACAGTTAGCACAAATGAACGGTTCAAATTAAACCAGGAATGAGCATCAAGAAAGAAAAAAAGTATATTTTCAGGATCAATTATAAAAGAGTAGTAATGCCATACCTCAGGTCCCAAACATTGAGGCGTCTGTCTGTGCCACTGGAGGCCAGGATGGTCTCGTTATGAGGAGACCACTGGACCTGTCAAGAGAATCAGCATTACTATTATTATAACTACGCTATTGCTTACGGATTGAATGTTGTTATATTGTTACAGAATCTTGAGTTACCTGGAAGATTTCATCCTTATGTGACTCAAAAGAGTGAAGCTTCAACTTCAGGTTGCGCAGATCCCACAATGCAACAGTCTACAGCCATAAACAAACAGTGAACATGTCAATAAATTTTTTTTTTTACCATTTTGATATTTTTCCTGAATCATGCACACTATTAAATAGAGTATACATTAAAAGTTTATGCATTAGGCTGTATGCATACATCAAAACTGATGTGTACTTTGGGCTTAAACAGATAGTTCACCCAAAAATGAAAATTCTGTTATTAATTACTCACCCTCATGTTGTTCCAAACCCGTAAGACTTTCGTTCATCTTCAAAGCACAAATGAAGATATTTTTTATGAAATCTGAAAGATGTCTGTCCCTCCATTTACAGTATGCACAACTACCACTTTGATGCTTCAAAAAGTTTATTAAAAAGATCGTAAACTAATCCATATGAATTGAGCGGTTTAGTCAAATTTTTTTAAGAGACTTGATCGCTTTATATGATAAACAGATTTAATTTAGGCTTTAATTCATATATTCATTGATCAGTAAAACAAACAGAAGCTCAACCGAACTTGACATGCGAGAATGAACCTCATTGTTTCTCGCATGTCAAGTGAACATGCTTGAGCTTCCGTTTACCACAACTGATGTGTGAGTTGATGAATATTTATTTGTGAATAAAAGCCTAAATTCAGTCTGTTCATCATATAAAGCGATCACATCTCTTCAGAACATTTGGACTAAACCATTCAATTCATATGGATTTGTTTTACGATCTCTTTATTAACTTTTTAAAGGGTCAAAGTGGTAGTTCTGTAGACTGTCAATGGAGGGACAGAAATCTCTAAGATTTCATTAAAAATATCTTAATTTGTGCTTTGAAGATGAACGAAAGTCTTATGGGTTTGGAACAACATGAGGGTGAGACAGTATTAATGACAGAATTTCTATTTTTGGGTGAACTAACTCTTTAAGGGGATTGTGTCCCTTATCTCTAAAGCAAATTCTTCCTATAGATGAGTGTGCATGTGTGATTATGTAGATCGCAACATGTACAGACCTTGTCTGCGGAGCCACTGGCCAGAATAAACTCGCTGTATGGGTTGAAGGACAGGCAGTTGACTTCGGCCGTGTGGGCGTCCACAGAGTGACTGGGCTTTGATGTGTTATTGGATCGTGTGTCCCAGCTGTAGAAGACAGACATTTCATTGTGTAATACAACTTAAAGGGTTAGTTCACCCAAAAATTATATTTTAAACACTATTTTAAACATTGCCTTTACTAACTTTCTGGGCCAGCAAGTTTCAATAACATAGAAGCCTATGGAGAAGTGAGACAGCTCTCAGATTTAATAAAAAATATCCGAAGATGAACGAAAGTCTTACGGGGTTGGAACAACATTAGGGTGAGTAATTACTGAAAGAATTTTTAATTTTTGAAAAAGAAAAAATAAAGTCCTACAGTTTCACTGATTCCTGCACAGCAGAGGGAGACCAGTACGCTTTGCTTACTCACATCATGAGTTTCTGGTCATCAGCCACAGAGCCAAACAGCGATTCATGTAGAAGGTGCCAGGACACATCCTCCACCACAGCTGTGTGCCCTGTGAAGATGGTCTTGGCATCTACTATCTTCCCCTCCTTTGGAACAGCACTGATATCCCACAGACAGATTGTCTAAAGTTGAAGAACAACAGATGATCCTACATCATACAAGTTTTAAGTAGGGATGAGTTAATCCAATACTTAAAATCGGTCCGATACGGGCCCTTTTTGTCGGATTGGGTATCGGTCAGTCATGGAACGGATATTCTGATACTGTGCGTTATGGTTGCTACCCTCAAGCTCTATAAAAGACAAAAAACTACTATAAAAGCACCATAAGCTTTGTGCATTATATTTTGAAGCTTCTGAAACCATTTGATAGCTTTGTTTGAGGAACAGAAATATTACAATGTTAAATTTAAGTTCACAGAAACTCTTCACTGCAGCAGTCACGTCATTCAGCATTTAAACTGCGAGCCGCATTCGGTTTCGACAGTCAGCAAAACTCTCTCCAAGATGTTTTAGTGTTCCCATTATTATGCATCATCTGTACGTAAAGGTCTGTGCTTTTGTTTAAAAGGACTGTATTTTCACTCGCTGCCAGGCGTGTTAGATTAAGGCACTGGAGTAGCAGACTGAATGAAACGTGTCATTCACACGCATATAGTAACTGGTATTTAAAACTCTATGAAAAGGCTCAGTAAACTGTTGGGTGGATGCAATAGACCAGGTGTTGCGCACACACAATATATTTTTTCTTTGAGTTAAACAGACTTTTAATGGTGGAGGGAATCTCGCCCGTGAAAGTGATGTTGCGGGATGCGCATCAACACACTTTTGTGCTGCACTGCATTAAAGCTTTTCATGATAGTTGTGCGCAATAAAAGATAATAGTTAGCCTATTTATTTGTTTTATCATATCTATCATGTTTGTTGTCCAATTAAAAATCTGCACCGTACATTGTGAAGAAATGCTGTCTATAGTGTGTATAACCTATATTTATGTAATTGCAAGTTTTTTTTTATTAAAAGTTATTAAAGGTGACCCATTATGCAACACATGGTGTTTGAACATAAATGTGTCAGCAGTGTGTACACAACCACCCAATAATAGTAAAAATCCACCCACTCCTCCTTTTTTAATCCCCATAAATCATAAGCAGTGTCACAGAACAAGCGGTTTGCAGATTGTAGCTTTTGTGATGTCACAAATGGTTAGGCCCCACCCACAACTGCTGACAGACTCTGCCCTATTAGCATAGCCCCGCCCTGAGAGAGCTGTACACAGTCCGACATGTTTATCTCCTCGCCAGAGCAGCATTTAAGAAATGTATTATTAAAGATACTAAGAAAATCACTCACTGCTCTTGATTGAATTAAGTTTTTCTTTTGCTAGAAAAGAAACGTTTTTATACTCACAGGATGGGCAGTCTGATATCCAGCTTTCTGTGCACATGCTTTAGATGTGTGCGCTCAGAAAACCATATATCAGAAGTTTAGACTGATATGGCTTTAAAACGCATGCAGATAATTAACTTTCATGATGATGAAGAACTGCAATGTCACGCAAGCGTGACCGCGATAGAGATGATAATCAAAACCAAACAGATGTTTTAGTGTTTGGCAGAGTATCAGAGGCACAAGCTGTAGTGGCTCCGCCCTCTTCTGGAAAGCAGCAGCTCATTTGCATTTAAAGACACAGGCATGAAAACAGAATGTTTTTCCTTCCACTCAAAAATGGGCATTTACAACATGAAATAATAAATGATCTGTTGGGTATTTTGAGCTGAAACTTCCCAGACACATTCTGGGGACACCAGAGACTTATATTACATCTTGTAAAAAGGGGCATAATAAGTCCCCTTTAAGATTTTATCAGATGTAGATGTAAAAGGTCTACATTATTGTTGGATTTAAGAGGTGTACTGGAATTACTGTTCATTTTGATGCTGTATCCAGTAGCCTAGATAAAAATATCTACCTTTTTAGGCTATTAGGACTATGTATTTTTTTCTGTTATCTCTTTTTTATAATGAAGACCTGTACAGTTAGAAAGTAAGTGAGGTATAGATTTTCTCTGCCGATACCTCTACCAATCCAATACCAAGCTTGCAGTACCGTTATTGGTATTGGACATGGAAAAAGTGGTATCGAAATATGTGCGGTCAGTTTGAATTTGAGATCACTCACATGGTCGTCTGATGCACTAAGTAAGTTTCCACTCAGGTTGGGGTTCCAGGACAAACCGTATCCCTCCTTCTGGTGTCCCCGCAGTCTCAGATCTGGACTACACTCTCCACTGGGGTCTGCAAATGGACAACTCAGACATATTAATCAAAGCAAGCAACTTCACACATGATTTAAAATAGGGCTGCAACAACTAATCGATAATAATAGACTAGAGGTATAATAATAGACTAATCAGATTATTGATTAATCGCGCCCGTGTGTCGGACAGTCACGTCACTTTACAGCAGTGAATAACAATTCTCTTAACAAAAACGCACCTGAAAAATAATGGAGGCCAGAGTGTTAGCTGATGCGGGACCAAAGTTGTCCTAAACATGAGCTTAGAAGCTTTCTATTAAGCTTCAAACAAACTCAGTATTTAACACGATGTGTCCTGTTTAAGAGCTCAGCATAAAGCGTGAGGTGTTCAACTAAGGCTGAATGATATATCATTTTTGATTTTGCGATATTGCGATGTGTGCATCCGCCATAGTCACATTGCAGGATGTGCAGTATAGGGATCATAGTTGATCGGTTCCAGTTCGGAACGCATGTGATTCGATTAATTGCTAAGTTTAACCATCATAGATTGAAAGTTTATTATTTGCATATGTTTTTAAGTCCTGTCAGTTCAAACATCAAGTGCAAGACTGTAAATCGCACACTGTTTTCTGTGCACGCACACAGAGCCACGCAAACAGCACGTGAGCACCGAATTCAGGTTTCTTTCTCTTCTTTTGAGCTTGAACGTACACGCAAAATTAAGTCAAAATGCCCGTCTCGGTGAGTATCCTCGTAAACACAGTCGGTTATGTGTTGTAAACAATTGAGAAAGAAAATAGATGAGTATCATTATATCGGATCCATGCATTCATCTTAAAGTGACAGCAGCCCAATTTACCCGCAGCAGTTTAAGAAGAAGCTTAAGAGAAATAATTCTGATACATTTTGTATATAAATTTTGTTAGATTAAACATGCAGTTTGTTGGACTTGTTTATAGCATTTTAAACATACAAGTACTTGTATTTTCATGAGAGCAGTAACTGTAAATGGACTAATGTAATGAGGTTTAATAATTGTGGTTTCGTTTTTTTTTTCATACTGTGCGCAAGTTTTACCACTTAATTTTAAGTTTTAAAACGTTTTTTTGCAAATAATGTAAATCATAGTCCACATAGTTTCTATTATTATAAGTGTTCATATTTTAAACCTGGTGGGATGGTTTTCATGGGGAAATAGCGTACATATGTCACTCACCCATGCATGTCTCGTCATATCCGTAAATAGAGAAAAGTTGCTCTGGCTACTTTGACAGGTATATGGTGTGAGAGTGGCATAGGTTAGTTGTCACAACGGGTGAGAAATTTTTACATGGAGCAGCTAAATTTCAAACCTCCGGGGAATCACCCGTTTAAAAAAGAAATGCAGAACAGAGAGTCTGCTGGCAAAAAGAGAACTCGTAATAAAACAAGAATCAGCATTGCCTTGGCTTTTCAGAGATAGTGAGAACTGAGGGATTTGAAATGTTGTAAAAGTGATGGCGTTTTTATTACTTCAACGGGTGAGGTATGGTATTCTATTGAAAAGAAAAATTGCTATGTGTATCTGTCTAACAGTACCCTGGTAATCCAGAGTTCTCGCAAGAGCACAAGTTGAATTTGCTCAGCGAGTTACTCTGGTGTCGAGTAATGATGCTCATTAAATATGCCCCTCGATCTGAGTTGCACCAATCACATCGGGTTATCTGATAAAGGCGGGTCAGAGGCGAGCTAAACAGATGACGACAGCACTGTGACGTCAAAGTCATTAGTAAATATTGCAAGATGGCTATGGATGAACACCAGTTCTTTGAAACGGCTTTGGCCTCTACAATGAACGAGTTAGACTTGGCTTTTTATCTAAAACAGGAACAGAAGACGCCGCCCGAATCGTTCCTTTGCAAGAAGGACGTTTTTGCTGTTTTGCCGACCGGATACGGTAAGAGTCTAATCTACCAGTTAGCTCCGCTGGTAGCTAAGCGTATGGGGTTTATTGTTGTGATTGGTCGTAGTGTTATCTAATTGCGTGCAGTCAGATTTTCAAATGTATTGCTTGGTGCCGTCCCTCGAGCTGGCCGATTTTCATTAGTCGACGCCAGACCATTAATCTTTTAGATTTAGGTATGGATTTCCAGGCTAGTCTAACAGAGTTCATTGTAAAGAATTATCTATTGTAAAGGGTCAATTCATTATGGGTTGTTGTAGCGCTGTGCTGAATGTTTTTTTCAAGGAACCGTGTCTGGGTTATAAATATTAATGGGTAAAGCTACAGTAACGTCTTCAGCTGGTCAGCTTGAGATCCTTTCCATCTAAACTGGTTATTTCTCTTAAGTCTAGAAGTGTATAATCATCTGCACAGTCACGCAAAGCTGAAGCACAACTAAAACAATAATCTTCCGCAAAATGCTTTTTTTTTTTTTAAACGGCCAAACGTTACAGAGTGTACCTTTAAAATACATCAGGGCTTCTTTGGATCAACTGAAAGCCACTGACCTGGTTTAGATGGGTGTTTGGTGTAGTCAAACACCAGCACGTCAGAGGTGGGGGTCTTGGTGGCGATGATGCAGGGGTTTTGTGGCATGTATCTGGCTCTGTTCACTTCTCCTTCATGGTTGATCTTAATCTCAATCTCAATCTTTCCACTCACTGACCCAAACCCTCCAAACTCTGGGGGGAAAAATTATATACAATCATTATTGTCCAACGTCTGATCTCTGTCCTAGTTTTATCAACTTTATTTGTGAAAAGTATCAGTTTGAAGCATTCAACTAAATAAAAAATTTACTTTCAAATGAATTGGCCCAGTTTACACTTGGTATTAAAGGGTTAGTTCACCCAAACCTGAAAATTGTCTCACCATTTACACATACTCATGTCATAAACCCCAAAGACTTTCATTCATCTTTGAAACACAAAAGATATTTCTAATTAAACCTGAAATCTGTATGATTCGAGCGGTTTAATCCAAGTTTTCTGAAGAGACACGATTGTTTATATGATGAACAGATTTGATTTAGTCTTCACATATAAACAGTGATCAACGGGAATTCAACCGTGTCTGCTTTTCATTTGGATTACTTTTACAGTGGCTTCATATACTTTTTGAAGCTTGACATTTTGGTTAAATTTTACTTTCAACAGAGGGAGTCTTAAATATAAAAAAGATCATAATTTGTGTTTTCAAAAATGAAAAGTCTTATGGGTTTGGAACAACATGAGGGTGAGTAAATGAAGACAGAATTTAAAATGTTCAACTTAACTATCCCTTTAACATCCATATAAACACTAAATACATGTATAAAAAAGATCCATCACATTCTGAAGCTGTCAAAAATGCATGTGGCCGCATCATATTTGTGGAAAGATTCAGTCTTATTGATCAACTGAATCTGGATTTCCCCCCAACGTCCTGACCATACCTGCTGAAGAAACACATACGCAAAATAGATTTTAGTATAATGACTTCAACACAAAAAATACAAAATTAGCATTCATTCATAGTCAGATCAGCTCTAACCTCCTTTCTCGCTGTCGTAGTGGGACGCGTCAAACTGAGCATCGTCATTAGGGATCTGGACACTGGCGATGACTAAGTGGTTCTGCTCATCCGAAGTGTGTGTGCCCAACACCAGCCGATGAACCGCATAGTCCTTTCCCTCAGGCCTGCACAATGATAGACAATGATTTGTAGAATACTAGTCATCTGTTATGTTTCAGAAGGTGGACAGGCTAGTTATCGGATTACCTGTTCACATCAGGAAGCCACTGCACCGTTAAACT